>NC_057813.1:641035335-641138477 GCF_018294505.1 Triticum aestivum
CCTCTCGTCAGCCTTCAATGCTGACCCTGGCAGGAGCCATGGTTCATCCTTCGTATGGTAAACTAGAGAAACCTCATTACACGTTTCATCGTTATGCATGGCAGCAAAATGTACTAGATATAGACCACATCCACTACGCTGCAATGGATGGCTACCTTTGTTTCAATATCTACAAGGGTTGGATGAAGAGCAAGAGCCAAGTGTGTGGTTCAAGCAAAGATGTATCGGCCAAGAGGAAGAGGGACAAGGACGGAGTCGAGGACGTGGACGAGGACTCCTCCGAGTGAGTAAGGTCTCAGTATCGTTGCTCATGGTGGTTCTAATGCAGTGTCTATCGGATTAGTTGCATAGTTTAATTTTGGGTGTGCTTAGTTGAATTTGAGGGGTGTGTTGTGCTGAGCCCCAGCAGAACTATGTTATGTTTCTTCTCGTTACTTTAACTCCTCACTATGATACATACTACTAGTATTTCTTTAATAGAATTTAGCACCCCAATTAAGCACGTACTAGCTTTTTTAATAGTACCATACGCATAATTTGGCGACGAGCGCTCTCTATATGTACCACCTTTTTTTTAATTTCAATTTTTGCTCCACGGCGCAATCCATCGATAATACTACTGTACAAAAGTATACATTTTTTAAAAGGCTGGAGTACTGTTCATCACATATATAGCCAGTTAAATTATCAACCTAGAACGACGTGCATGCCATGTAGTAAACCGATATGGAGGAAGTATTATAAAAATGAGGTGATTTTACCGAGCGATCAGCAGGGGAGCATGGCTTGTCATGCGGTCCCATGTGTCATGATGTACCAAGGCGATGCGCGTGTCCCTCTTGAGGCAGAAGCAATACTACGTGGTTTGAGATGATGGCGAACTGAAGTGTGAAATAATGGTTTCTTCGTCCGTCTGGGAAGGTGCGGCATTGTGATTTGACGTCTCATTGCTCATTACTACTACTGGTCCAGTACGAGTGGGGTGCGTCCCCTTGCTGTTCTGCACTGTTATTTGGTGCTTAACACGTCGACCCGGTTACTATATGTCCCACATGTCGGCGACGGGAAGTACAGAATTCATGAAAGGGAGCATCGACGGAGGAGTATACTACAGAATTCATGAAAGGGAGCGACTTAGTTTTGGAAAAATATGTTTTTACGGAGTACGTACCCACTAGGGTTTATAGGGCTCATCTAAAAAACATTCGTTTTTCCGTTTGATAAGTCTCAATTCTACTATACTAGTAGTAATACCATTACATGTTGGATTTCTAGGTGCGTTAGATCACGCGACGCAAGCAGTGTCAAGAGGAAACTAACCAATGCATGTACAAGTTCATGGAAATTTAGTGGTCATTCATGCATTCGTTCTAATTAATGCCTCGGTAAACATAACTTCTTGAGAAAAACAAGCGTACTAATTACTTGTGCACACTACGAAATTAATTCGACCACTCACCGTCTACCTTGGTTGGAGAAATTTTGAAATTGAGCCATAAGGCTGGTCATAGTGGGGAGTAACTTAGACTAGTAACATGCATATGTTACTAGTCTATGTTACTACTTCTATAGTGCATAGTATCATAGTAACATAATAAATGTGATGCTACTATGTGTCATGCATAGTATCATATGTGGTCTCATTTATTGTCATGCATGACACATAGTAGCATCACATTTATTATGTTACGGTATCTACCTATGTTACTATAACCATCTCTCTCTTCTTTAATTGCCTTCCACATAAGCATGTTTGCGAGTCCCAAGTACATGATACTAATTATGTTACCCCCACTATGGCCAGCCTAAACTGGAAAGGGGGAGTAGTAACTTTTGTCTCGATTACTATTTGTGGCCTTGTATAGATGCAAAATGTATTTTTTTATAGTGGCCTTGTATAAGTAAATGGAGGGAGTGCTAACCAAGGTATGTAGTAGGGACGAGGAGTAAACGGAGGGAGTAGTACTCCCTCCGTCTAGGTGTGTGGTCGTCTTGAGAAAACCAAATAAGCCCAAAACACTTAGGTGCGGTACATTAAATTCTACCTCGTTCTTGTTTCTTGACATATCAACCAATAAGAGATGTGGGGTGTGCATGCTTTTAATGACTTGAGACTACCAAACACGACATGCAGTGGTTAGTTCATTGTGTGCAATGCTATTAATGAGCAAATGAACATTAAGTTCTCTCGTTTTCTCCTCCTCCTTGGTCACGGTGCACAACCTAAGATGACTTACTCACCTAGATGGAAGGAGTAAAATTTTCTCCTCGTGCTGCGAGCCACCGCGCACGTGGGTGAGGGAGCGGGCGTAAGGCGTACAGTAGTAGGAGTACTACTACTATTACTGCTCGTAAGCAAGCTTCACCTCATCCTGCGAGCCACCGCGCCCGTGGGCGGGGGAGACAGCGTACTAAGCAAGCTTCTCCTCGTTCTGCGAGTTGGCGGGACACATCAAAGTACTCCAATGTATAGAGCCTTGCCTCTAAGGTAGGCCCCACATGGTTTGTCTCTTTTTTAACATAACACATCAAGTCGCAATTTGTTTGTTCACCCGTGGTAGACGATCCTCCCTCCACCAAGTGGACAGCCAGTACACGTGCCAAATTACCACGTGGGCTGCCTTTTTCGTACAAAAATGAGCTCCACCGTGTACCCATGCCGGTGTGGTTGGGAAAGAGAAGGGAGTACGTGCACCGTGCGTGCACCTCTTCTCTTGGTGCATGTCCCCCACCTATGTAGTGTGTGTGAGAGAGATACAAACCTAGACATAATGCGCCGTCCACCCCCATGCCTCCGCCCAGTCGAGCACCAGTCACGGCCACGCCCCACTCCTCCTCACCTTATCTCTCATCTTTCCCCCTCCATTTTTATATACAAGGGGCCACTATCAAAATTACAATTTGTAGATATACAAGGCCACTAACACTAATCGATGCAATATTAATGGTGTTTGCCTCGTGGTACTAGCAAAGGAGGACATTAATTATCCCTTGCATGCATGCGGGAGTTTGTAAAAAATGCATCTTGATGTTCCGTGCAATGCACGGGCATCTTGCTAGTCCATGAAAACAACACATGGCCAAATTCCACAGCGAACAAGGGATTTGAATCTGTTGGGAGGGGTTGTTTCGATCTTGCCCGGGGTAGCCAAAATATTGGCGACCCTTTTGTCCACCGGTGCCTTTGCCACCGATGAACGAGGAATGGCTCGGGTGCTCATGCTGTCATGCATCCTCCAGCGCGCACGTTGGGGACAAGCTCGCATGAGCTGTGTCTTTTTGTCCCACAACGCTGCCTGAGCCGCCCGCAGATCGATCGGTGACCCGAAAATTACGCCATCCAACCGGACGAAATTCATGCAAAGACGTAGACAAACTGATATTTCATATAAACAACGACGGAAATCATATAAAATACCGGATTTTCATAGAAACATGACGATTTTATTACATTTCAAAAACGCGGTGCTAGTTCTGGACAGCACAGGTATATAATACCTGGCTAAATGGTCGCCTGCCGATCGATTTGTGTTCCTCATGTCCGGCAGCACGATCACCGGACTATCGGTAGCCCCTACTCCCGTGTTCTACTTCTCCTCCATGATGGCGACGGACGCGGAGGCGCTGGCCACCAACTCGTCGCTCTCCGCGCACCTGGCTTCTATCGCTGCTTGCATGGCGCGGCCGCCGGCATGGGAGTCTCGGCCACAGAAACGGGACATGCGGTACGAGGCAGCGGCGTGGACGGCAGCAACGACGCCCGTGCGCTGCTCCTCGTCGAGCTGGTCTGGAGCGGCGAGTTGCTGAAGCGCGCGCCGGCTTGGGGCGGCAACTGGCTCCGTCGGGCGAGGGGAGGGAGGTGGACAGCGAGCTGCATAGCTCGTATCCGGTGGGCTACCCAGCCGGCTTGGATGCGGAATAACTACTCTCCGTAAGCCACTGTAAGAGTGGACAGAATGGTGGAGGAGATAGGGGAGCGGCGGAGGTGTGCGATTCTTGGCTGGTGTTTGGCCTCGTTTAAATAGAAGATTAAATAGACGGAGAACGGGAGGAGCTCGGCCGGTGTTGCGTTTAACGCCAGCCCGGTCATGAACGGACGTGTGTCCAGAGTGGGTTTCTCGGCTTCCACATGGGCGGGTTTCATGGAGGCGTTTCAATGCGGCACGGAGGCGTGTTCAGCCAAGCGTGCAGCGAGTGGCGCCCTCGACTCTGACCTAGGACACCGCGCTGTTCTTCCACTGACGTGTGGGCTCTTTGGGTGCATGGCCTGCATGTCAGTGACCCAACGGAGGCAGCGCACAGCAGAGGAACCTTTGGTGGGCCAGGACGGTCAGAAGCGGCCATTCATAAACCGATGATTGTTCATTGAGTGTGACGTCATCTTTTTCATGTAGATAAGCCTGCTATGTTGATAGCCCGTTCGATACGTTGTGATTAATAAAGACCGCTGGAAACATCAATGTTTTTCTTATCACAGATAAGATTGATTAATACACGTAACAATCCATGTCCTTAACAAAGGGTGCATGCACGTATAGGTTGAGCGTGTGTCTTGCATCATGTTCTGTGTGCACGCAGGCGTGCGAGTGTTGTGTGCATGCATGGGTACATTTCAGTGTCGCATTCATGGGTGCGGATGTGCGTGTGTTCGTGAGTGCATGTGTACGTCTCAGTGTTGCACTCCAGCATGCATGCGTGTGTACGTGTCAGTGTTGCACGCCTGCATGCGTGCGTGTCTTGCGTGCGTGCATGTGTACATTATGTATACGTGTCAGTGTTGCACACTTGCATGCGTGCGTGTCTTGCAGGCGTGCATGTGTACGTGCGGGGTGACGCTACACGTCAGTCGACTGACTTTTTCATCTCTGGTCATTAGAGTTTCCCGCTGTTGGATACAAAATCAAGGGCCTCCAGTTTATCATCAAACTCCACCCTCCCAGAGCCGCCAGCCCCCATCGCCCGCGGCCGGCCCGCCCTCCCCAAAACCACTCCCCACCGCCGGTCCGCCACCGCACCGGCCATCCCTCTAGCAGCCCCCCCCCCTGCGCCGAGCTTTTTCTCCGGTGATCCCCACCCCACCGCCCAATGAACGCCCCCCAACCGCCGGTGACTACCAACCAGAGGTCTCACGACTTCGAATACCCACCGACCACTAATTTATTACCATTTATGTCCTTCTTATATGAACTGATGGGTGGGCCCTATGGTAATGTGCGCTGCTGAATGTGGACCGTTTGACTGGTCAATTGATCGTGTTATCAACAAATTACGGAGCTGTATGGTGAGCCAGTGACCGTATGATCACCCTAAAATGTACTCCTATTTTATTAAGACAGTACAAACTCAAACTACCATTTCTTTCTTTCATATACGGCTGACAGGTGGGCCCCACGGTTACGCGCCCGGATGGTGCAACACTAGTTGCGTCGCGTGGAACGTTTGACTGGTCAATTGATTGTGTCATCAACAAAATGCGGAGTTGTACGGGTGAGCTAGTGACCGTATAATCATGACATGTATTTGTTTAACACGGTACAGACGCAAGGGCTCATATATACGCGCAAGCACTCACCGCTATAAGCGCACACACGCAAACCCTACCCCTATGAGCACCTTCGAGAGAGTGGGCCAGCATATATGATCTTGAGATTTTAGGAAGTCACCATAGGTGCCTCGTAGTCGAGTGGAACGTCTCCTCCCACTGAACGTGCATCGCCGGAAAATACTGAAATTAACACAAGATAAATGCGAGCACCGGGACTTTAACCTTGGTGGGCTCGAGAAACCACTGTCCTCCTAACCATCCAACCACATGTTGGTTAGCACGACAAAATGTATGTGGTGACCGTGATGAGCTTATTCTGAAGTCCAGTGACCATATCGTGCTTTCGCTTCAAATACAATGACCGTAAGTGTCGTCAACAAAATACGGAGCACGCATCAAATGCAAAGTCCGTCAGTGTCATCAACAAAATATGGAGACGTATCGTGAGCTAGATACCGTTGTACTATTGTATATGCTTATTTTCTTAGTGGCCGATTGCGTGTGTGGTGTGGTGGGCACATCATTTCTAGTTGTGGTGGGTCAACATGAAGACTCATGGGTCGGTTCCATCCTGCGCCACATATAGGTTGGACCGAGACGTGTTATACGAAGACCCATGTGGAGGACTCGGCGTACAACACGAAGCTACCAGAGTCGCGGAGGACTCTATCCCCACTGGTGATAAGCCGACTATATATGATTTGTAACCCTAGGCCCTTAGTATGTTATACAAGCTTGGGGGCTAGTTCGTCGATAGTATACACACACGCACAATGCCTGGTATTCACGTGTACTTTGTACACACCCCTATCACTAATATACAGTAACAGGAGTAGGCTCTTTCTTCAACTGCAAGGGTCCGATCCGAACTAGGGTAAAACTTTGCCTCGTATTACCATCCAGCCTAACAGCCAGGGATATCCTTCCGAATGATATGATGAAATCATATCTGCCAACTACTAAGAGAGAGGTGTGTCGGGGGGGGGGCAATGTGTGCGAGAGAGGCCTAAAGATAATGTGCGTGCGGGAGACACGTAGGCACATATATGTGCGTATAGAGGGCTAGTAGAGACCGTGCGTGTGTATATATGCATGCGAGAGAAATAGTGTTTTCCAACTGAGATTAGTGAAAAGAGTGGTACATAGTAGTCAGAAAGAGAGAGAGAGAAACAGAGAGAGCATGTGCGTGAGACACCTCGACACCCTGAGAGAGATTGTGAGCATGTGTGAAAGAGAAATGCCGATGCATATAAAGTGTGTGCACTTATGCGTTAGATAGAGAGATATATAACGCGTTTGTGAGAACGGGGCGAGGCATAGTGCATCTACGTGTAAAAGGCGGTTCTACGCATTAAATTAAAATATAAATGGCATTATTATTTTTGGATGAGATCATGAATTTTGCAAATTGCGTATGGACGAAAATCGGTCTATCAGACACCCATACTCTATTGAATTCTAGCATGTGCATGTGTTTATTTCATATTATCGATCCATAGAGTGAGAGCGGTTTGAAATACAGGCAATGGATGCTTTTGCAATTCATATATAAACATTAATTAGTGCACTCCATGTTGTTAGTGTGAAGCACTTTATACATTTGTCACTTGCATGGATACATTCCAAATTGCTAGCTACGAAATAGAATACATGTCGAATTCAACATAAAGGGGGTTTCGAAGATTCGAATTCATAGGAAGTGCATTCATCTATTTGAACCCGAGATAATGGCATTTGTAAATCAGATGTAAAAGGGGGCATCAATCTTTGTTGTGAGTTTGAACATGCTATATATATTCATACGCATATCTAACTTTTTATTTTTTGCAACCAAGGAGATTATATCTGGAACCATGCATGAACTGAGGTAAGTTGCATATTTTTTAATATATACTCGTGTACAATGTATATTCAAATGTACCCCCTCCATTCCAAAATAATCGTAGCTTTAGGATTTTCAAGAGTAAAGATTTGTGAAGTTTGACAAATCCTGAAAGTTCAATTCAAGAGAACCGAAAACGTTAATGCTTCTGCTCCCAAATATTGAACGAAGCGCCAAATAGGCCTCTGGTCACCCGAAACCGCGCGAGACTAATGTTTGGTGGTAGGAAATTACTGTCCTGACTCTGGCCCGTGTAGCCTATCGGCCCGATGTCCAAAGGTCTAAACCGGGGTAGGTTTGTAACTTCACCAAGACTCCAGTCTCAGCCGCCTCCAAGAAGCATTCATACGCCATGGGCGCCTAAACACCCATGCGCTCGGCCGAAATCTACCCCGCCCACATTTGGGACACCTGACATGACTGTCCTACCCCCAACCCGCAATATGTCCGAAATTTTAGATGGGGGCAAAGTTTGTAACTTTCCCCAAATTTCAAACAAGCGCCTCTCAAACCGAAACATTGTTCCCCCTTAGTTCCCCGCCTCCCTCCGTTTCCCCATTCATACTCCGTGGGCGCGAAAACACCCTCTCCACCAGCCGCGAAACCCCAGCCTCCTCCGTCCTCCACCCCATAGCGGCCAATCCACCGCCGCCCTCCTCCATCACGCCGGAGCCGGTACCCCGACGTCGTCGTCCAACGCAACCGCAACCGCAACGCCCTCAAGGACTTAGCAGCTGAAGCCGAGGCAGAGCTGCCTCCACGACGCCGACGCCGACGTGCGCCGTACCAGAACCACTCCGACCACGCCGTCCTGCGCCTCACTGCTGCGGCTCCACTGTCGCAACCGTCCACCGCACCGGAGCTGTTCCCGCTACGCCGTCGTTCGCCGCCTCGGATCTGCTTCCCCGCCACCGACAGACGGCCACCGCACCACACTCAACAACTTGGCCATGGGTTCGTCCAAGGCTGCACCGTCCTCCACAACTTCTGGTTTCCGGCGAACAACAAGAAGATCGTCGGAAAAACAGAAGGAGGACACAGCACTGCCAGCAGAAAGAGGTACTCCTCTTCCCTTATTCGTGCAAATCTTACATCTCCGCTCACACCGTAGAAACTAGTAGAGCGCTTCTTACTGCATCTTCTTCGTGATACTAAATGCACAAGGTTTCCTCCCTTTTACTATTTCACCTTTGCTAGAGGTTAGTAGCCCGCCTGGATTTCAATTCAGGGTCAGTCGAACCGCAATTAAAAGAAGCAGCACCCGCTTAGGCGCGCAGAGCACCTAGTATGCCTAGTTCCCGGGGAAGCGGCACATCGGT
This sequence comes from Triticum aestivum, assembly GCF_018294505.1. Lineage (NCBI taxonomy): Eukaryota > Viridiplantae > Streptophyta > Magnoliopsida > Poales > Poaceae > Triticum > Triticum aestivum. The sequence continues at coordinate 641,044,082 of NC_057813.1, forward strand.
GTCTCTCATAGGGGTGTGGGGTGCAGGAGATGCTTGCGCCTTATCTGGAGGTCGGCAGGGCTTGAATGGATGGCCAGGGGCGGTGCCAAGCACGGCGGTGCGGTGAGGTCGAGGGGAGGGCGCAGGCAGGGGAGGAATACTGGGCCGGTGGTCGCTGGCGTTTCGAGGAAGATCGTCAACACTGACTGGCTGGAGGTAGATGAAGGCGATCTGCCCGTTCTTTGTACATCGGACGGTGCAGAAAAAATGGACTGACCTATTTGCTTTCAGTCGACTGTTATTTTCATAGAATCCTGTAGTAATTTAGTGTGTCGTGCATGTTGTAGAGCTATCATATGTCTACCATCATTTATTTCTCACCGACCTGCTATCTGCTACCTTTACACTGTACTAATTGTGCACACACTTCACCCATACTCACACTATTGTTTTTTATGCATGGGTATTTCAGACTCTGACGCAGTGTTGATGAATGCAGAAAAGAAAAGACAGAAGTCGCTCCAGTGTAATTCGAAGATAAGCACTAAGCGTTTCAGCGCTCTAATGGGTGCAGTGTCAGCAGTTGGAGAAAGTAAACGTAGCTGTGCAGTTGATGATCTCAATTGCCACCCACAACCATCCCAGGTGCTTGCTTTAACTTCGCGCTGTCAAATGTGGTTGCATGTTGCATATGGTGTCTAGCTTGTATTGCTTCCAATTTGGTTAAATTGCATCTGCTTACTTTACACATTATACCTTTCATAATGACATGCCTTCCTGTTTTTGATACATACTACATATGTCTATTAACCATGTTCGTACATCAAACTAATGCTCTTTTGTATCCCTCGTCAATCACTTATGATGAGACAGTCACCCGGGTGGGTTACTGTGAGACGCCCTACTCGTTTAAAGAGTGCAGTGTCATCCTCCCCACATGATTCTCAAGAAACAGCAAGGCTAAATGAAGATAGTCAACGTAGCTCTCTAGTTGATCACCGCAATTCCCCCACACCACCATCGCAGGTGCTTGCTCTTACTTGGCAGTGTGATATGTGGTTGCATGTTGCATATGGTGTCTACCTTGTAATGCTTCTAATTAGGGTAAATTGCATCTGCTTAGTTAACACATTATACCTGTGAATATGACATGCCTTCCTGTTTTTGGTACATACTACGTCTTTCTATTAACCATGTTCTTACATCAAACTACTTTTCTTGTGTATCCCTCATCAATGCTCCTAATTTGTTAAATTGCATCTCCTTAGCTTACACATTATACATGTGAATATGACACGCCTTCCTGTTTTTGGTACATACTACATCTGCCTATCACACCATGTTCTTACATCAAACTACTGTTCTTGTGTATCCTGCATCTATCGCTTATGATGAGACAGTCACGCGCGTGGGTTAATATGAGACGCAATACTCTTATAAAGAATGCAATTTCATCCTCTCCACATGATTCTCAAGAAACAGCAAGCCTAAATGAAGATATTGAACGTAGCTCTGTACCTGAAGACCGCACTTCCCCTACACCACCATCACAGGTGCTTGCTCTAACTTCGCAGTGTGATATGTGGTTGCATGTTGCATACGGTGTCTAGCTTGTAATGCTTCTAATTAGGGTAAATTGCATCTGCTTAGTTTACACACTATACCTGTGAATATGACATGCCTTCCTATTTTTGGTACACACTGCATCTATGTGTTAACCTTGTTCTTACATGAAACTACCTCTCTTCTGTATCCTGCATCAATCACTTACGATGAGTCACCTTTATTCGTTGCATATTGCATATTATTTCTAGCCTGTTGCCATGTATTGCTTCTAATTTGGTCAAATACATTTGTTAGGGCACCCTTTTAATTTGGCAGAGTGATATTGGTTTCATCTTTCATATGGTTTCTAGCTTGCATCGATTCTAACAAGTTCAAGCACCTTGTGCTTAGTTTACACTTTATACATCATACATGTCAATATGTCACGCCGTCCTGTTTTTCATACATATTCCATCCTCCTATCATGCGGCTGCCTTACATGAAAGTAGTGTTCGTCAGTATCATGCATCAATGAGTTCTGAAGAGCAAATTTTATTCCTTTTTCTTGTGGGTTTGACTTGACAAGGCAAAATCAAGAAAGAGGAAGGAAAAGAGTAAGGAAGGCGATGATGGTGGTCCTCTGCAGCAACGTAAACGGAGCATCTGTACCGATTCTCCTTGTACTGATAGTGCATTACAAGGTCCAAGTCTCCGCTCCCCTACTCCACCATCCAAGGTGCTTGCTCTAACTTGGCAGTGTGATATCTGGTTGCATGTTGCATATGGTGTCTAGCTCGTATTGCTCCTAATTAGTGTAAACTGCATCTGCTTAGCTTACACATGATACATGTGAATATGACACGCTTTCCTGTTTTTGGTACATACTATATCTGTCTATCACACCATGTTCTTACATGAAACTACTCTTCTTGTGTATCCTGCATCAGTCACTTATGATGGGACACCTTTAAGTTGGCAGTGTGATATTGGTTTGCGTCTTGAATATGATTTCTAGCATGTATTGCTTCTAGTTTGATGAACGCCACCTATGACGAGACAGTTTTAACTTGGCAGAGTGATATTGATTGCACCTTCCATATGGTGTCTTGCAGTGTTTCTAATTTGTTGAAGTGCCTTCTGCTTAGTTACCACATCATAGGTGTGAATATGTCAAGCCGTCCATTTTTTCGTACATATTCCATCCTCGTATCATGACTTTGCCTTTCATCAGAGTAGTGTTTGTCAGTATCATGCATGAATGAGTTCTGAAGAGCGAATGATATTCCTTTTTCTTGTCGGTATGACCTCACAATGCAAAATCAATAAAGCTGAAGGAAATTGGCAAGGCATTGGATGATGGTGGTCCTTCCGAGCAACTGAAACAGAGGTTCTCTACAGATTCTACTCCGCCATCCTCCCAACAAGATTCGCAAGACAACGCAAGGCTAGAGAGTCAACGTAGCTGTGTAGATGATGAGCACATCTCCCCTACTCCACCATCACAGGTGCTTGCTCTAACTTGGCACTATTATATGTGGTTGCATGTTGCGTATGATGTCTAGCTTGTATTGCTTCTAACTTGATTTGCATCCGCTTACTTTACACATAATGCCTGTGAATATGACACGTGTTCCTGTTTCTAGAACATACGTGTACATGATGAGCACATCTCCCCTACTCCACCATCACAGGTGCTTGCTCTTACTTGGAACTGTTATATGTGGTTGCGTTTTCTGTATGATGTCTAGTTTGTATTGCTTCTGATTATGTTGAATTGCATCTGCGTAGCTTACAACTTATACCTGCAACGATCACTTACCCATAAGACACATTTAACTTGGGACTGTGATGTAGGTTGCATCTTGCATTGTCTTCTAGCTTGTACTGCTTCTAATTTCTTGAAATGGCACTTACGACGAGACACTTTTTACCTGATAGAGTGATATTGGTTGCGTGTTCATATGGTGCCTAGCTTTCATTTCTTCTAATTTTGTTGAAATGCCTTCAGCTTACTGTTTTTCATACATATTCCATCCTCCTATCGTACGTGTGAATATGAAATGCTGTCTTTTTTGTATATATTCCATCCTCCTATCCTGCGCTTGCCTTACATCAAAATAGTATTCGTCTGTATCATGCATCAACCAGTTATGCAGAGCTAATTTTATTCATCTTCTTGTGGTTTTGACTTCATAAGGCAATATCAGAAAATAGGAAGGAAAAGAGTAAGTTAGGGATGTCGGTGGTCCTCCGCACTGACGCAAACAGAGACTCTCTAGATTTTCCACTACTACTGCTAATGAAGTTGAAGTCCCAAGTCTACATGATGAGTTCATCTCCCGTACTCCACCATCGCAGGTGCTTGCTCTAAGTTGACAGTGTGATAATTGGTTTCATGTTGCCTATGTTGTCTAGCCTGTATTTCTTCTATTTTGATTAAATTGCACCTGCCGAGTTTATACGTTATACATGTGCATATGACATGGCTTTCTGTGTCTAGAATACACTGCATCTATCTATCATACCATGTTCTTACATCAAAGTACTGCTGTTGTGTATCCCGCATCAGTCACTCATGATTGGACGCTTTTAACATGGCAGTTTGATAGTGGTTGCATCTTGCATTGATTTCTATGTTGTACTGCTTCTAATTTTTCGAATTGCCACTTATGACAAGACACTTTTAACTTGGCAGAGTAATATTGGTTGCATCTTTCATATGGTGTCTAGCTTGCATTACTTCTATTTTCTTGAAAATCCTTCTGCTTAGTTTGCACATCGTAGCTGTGAATATGTCATGTCGTCCTGTTTTTCTTACATATTCCATCCTCATACGGTTGTCTTACATCAAAGTATTGCTTGTCTGTATCATGCATCAATGAGTTCTGAAGAGTGATTTTATTCTTTTGTGTTGTGGGTACAGCTTGACATGGCAAAGTCAAAAAAGAGCAAGGAAAATAATATAGTAGGGAGTGCTGTTACTCGTCGGGTGAAACGGAAAAGGATCTGCCGTCGAGATTCTGCTGGTACTTATAGTGCAGTAGAAGGTCCAAGTCCACCGGCTAAATCTACAAACACAGTATCACCTGCTCCACCAGCTGCAGCATCCGCTTCAATTGTACCAGCATCTCAACCAGTTACTCGTTCGTTTGCTCCGGAACTGGCCAGTTCCCAAGCTGCCTTCACACCTAACACTACTTCTGAAGCACTGCTGACACAACAGGACTTGGCAAGATCAGATGAACCTCATGAGCATCAACACCAAGACGGTACCTGACCGAGTCAAGTTGCAGTTGCATGCTCCTTTATATGTACTCTCACAGTTTGATGTACACTAACACTTTCCATATTCGTTGTTGAACTAGCACCACGGCGCAAGCGGAAACAGACATCAGGGATAATGCTTGACAGATTAACAAAATCTAAAGGAGGAAGAATGGAGATCCATTTTGAGGCAGGTTTAAAAAGGCCACGTGATGCTACAGAGTCAGCCAAGTTAGTATCAGAGGCAGCCGTTGCCGTTAGGTGTCATGCACGTATCCTCCCAACGTGGATCCAGTACAGGAATGAGAAAGACAATACCCAGTTTAACACCTTCCTTGACCATTTATCCGTAAGTAATGTTATTCATCGCAATTAGTAATATTGTCTTGCTCTGTCCCATACTTTCTAGCTTCCTCCTAATAAGACTCACATTCTTTTTTCAACAGATGAGGTTCAAGTTGGATCCGAAAGATGATGCAACTAAACAAGCATGCACTCATGTTTTTCAGTCTGCTCTGCGACAGTATCGGTACCACCTTAGAAAATCTCACTTTGAAGGCAAGGCTAACAATGAAATCGCCCAAACATCTCCAGTGGAATATATTACAGATGAAGACTGGACAACCCTCGTTAAACACTGGTCTGATCCAAAGTATCAGGTAGGCTATATGTATTTGATCAGACCACATATTGAACTTGTATTTATGTATGTGCCTTACAAGTGTATCTTGTTCTAGGCTAACTGTTTGAAGAACAAAACCAACCGTTCTAAAGTGAAATTCCAACAGACAACAGGATCTCGTAGCTATATTGCACACTGCGAGGCTCTTGTAAATAGCTGCTACTTCCTTCTTTTTTGTGTGCCATATTATCGTATCTATATTGACTTGTTCCAAATACAGAGGAAAGCCCGTGCGGACCAAAAAGAACCTGAACCGAATGCAGTGCAAATCTTCAAGGATTGCCACACCAGCAAGATGAAGGGCATGAGCACACCAGTTCAAGCCGCTGTTGTAAGTCCTTACTCCTCCTGCCTTGAACTGATTGGTACTGCGATGTGTTCATTTAACTACTTGGTTTGCAGCCAATGTCAGTTACTCTGTTCACTTTTATACACAGTTGTCTTAACGTATCATTTCACCTTACATGGTTTAAAAGAGATGAAGGATATTCTTTTGGTCTTGATCTGTAATCTAGTTGTTATGTTCACGTGCGCACACAATGATAAAATAGCCTGTTTGTTTTATATCTGTTTGCCCATGATATGAATGATGTCATACTATGTTCATCCTACTTTAAACCATGTCTCTTTATCCTTAGATGTCAACGAATGTGAGGAAATAGACAATACAGTAGGCATGCTACATGGACATATGTTCCGAAAGTGATTTTATTATGTAGTTGGCACTACAATACATGCTAATGTATTACAGTAGTTCACCAAAATAAGTTATGTATAAACGTTTAACCTACTTTGTTTGTTTTTGTCTCATTAGTAAATTATCTGGTACACTAATCTACAAGTTCAAACTTTCAGGAAGCTATGGAACAAATGATTGAACAGCCACAACCACCTGAAGGTGACGAGGCTACGACAGGCACAATGTCACCTCTTGCTGCAGTGCGTCAGTATCTCTCCACTAACAGTGCAAAAAGCACCTTCCTGCGTAATTCTGGGTTGGTTGTCAAGGTAACCTCGTCCAAATCGCCTTCTGAACAAAATCTTCCTGCTAGACAGAGTGATATATCTGTGCTCCAGACACAAGTCCAATCCCTAATGGACGTTGTTTCGGAAACAAGAATAGTGGTTGAGAAATGTCGTCAAGATATGAATGGTTTTGAAACCAGACTATCAGACATTCGCTTCGTTGTTCAAGAGCAATGGCGGAAAAAAGGTGGAGATCGTGCTGCTCCATCAGATTCTACAGCCTGAAACATTAGCACTCAGGTCAAATGATCTGTGCTTCTATACATCTGATGGTGCTTTTATCTGGAAGGACTGTAAACTTTATACCAATAGGCCTTTTGTTGTATGGTTGGAATTTATTTTGTTGTGATACAACTTTTATGATGTTGCCACAGGCTGCAGTAATTACGACACAATTTTTGTATAGTGTAGGTTTATCTTAGTAATGTATTCGGCCGAAAGCTTCGTAGGAGCCCAACATGCCAACATTCGTCGGGCCCATTCCAATTGGGCTAAAAATGATTACGGGCCGAAATTGGCATGTAGCCCACTAAAAATATCTAGGCCTAAATCAGCATAAGCTTTCATATTTTTCTAGTAAGCCTGTGCCCATAGTGAGCCTTTAGCAGGCCTAAACATAATTTGGGCCCTCAGTAAAATTAGGCCTTTTACGGGTGCAAATATCTCGAGCCCATAAAAAAATGGGCCTTTAATAGACCGAAAGTGAGATTGGGCCCTGATTGTGCCAAATAACCCACTGGACTTAGCAGGCCGAAATGGTGGCCCATTTACGATGCGGATCTTTGACAGGCCGAAATTCGGACAGGCCGTAAATGCGCCGACCTAATACACGGGCCTTTAACGGGCCGGAACTTTGGTCGGGCTAGATTATCGCCATTTTTAAATGGGCCGTTAATCGGCCCGATATGACGTTGGACCACATATGGCCCATGGTTTACGTCCGGCGTTAACAGGACGGAAATGACAACAGGCCGAAAGTGGCCCAAATCTATAGTGGGCCTCTAACAGGCCGAATGTCAGACATGACCGAATATGACCCAAATAGTTTACGGTCGTTTATGGGCCTGATGGTCTGTAAATGGGCCCAAATGAAGCTGGACCTTTAACAGGCCGGAAATACACCGGGCCGTAATTCGGCCCAATTACTTAGCGGACAGTTAACGGGCCAGAAGTGACCATGGGCCACATTGATGACAAGTTTAGGACAGGCCATTGACGGGCCGATTTGACAAAGAATGTTGGGCCTTTAGCTGGGCCGGCCCATTATGGTCTATAGAATCTTGCGGGTCTTTAGCTGGGCCGGCCCATTGTGGTCCGCAAAATCTTGTGGGCCTTTAGCTGGGCCGGCCCATTATGGTCTGCAAATTCGTGTGGGCCTTTAGCTGGGCCGGCCCATTATGGTCCGCTAAATTTTGTGGGTCTTTAGCTGGGCCGGCCCATTATGTCCTGCTAAACCTTATGGGCCTTCGGTTGGGCCAGCCCATTTAGACTTTGTGGGCCATTTTTGGGCCGGTCCACATGTCAACATATCATAGGTCATCTCGACCATTGGATGAATGACACCTGTGCCAACGCAGAGCCGACACATGTTTCCTCCAGCCAATGATGATTTTACACGTGGAAAATCCCCATTGGTCGGGGCTGTTAACGGGTTATCGGATCCAAAACCCGACCCGATAGCCTAACGGCGTTCCATTACGGTGGATGCCACGTGTCGGTCACTCTTGACGAAAGCACTTCTGTGACGCGCCATTTATCATCATGGAAGTGGACACTTCCGTGATGATAATTTTGGTAATGTCATGGAACACTTCTACGACAGCACAGGTATGACTATCTTGATTCTATTATAAATTTGTCATCGATGTACATGCATGACAGAAAACGTGACCTACTGTGTCAAACACGTATCATCACGGAAGTGTAATTTTTTGTAGTGTATGGTGCCATCTTTGTATTCCTTCGGCTTGAATATCCTAGATTGAGACCTGGTAGTTCGCTGAGACACCTGAGGTACAACAATTATAGCAGCAGAATTGTTATTTTCAGAACCACATGCCACTGATGTAGCAGATCCTGACACCGTAAGATGTGCCACAGAAAATCCAGGCACATTACACGGAGAAGATCGGCCGCCCTGGCGCTCCAGATCCGAGAAATCCAAAACAGCAGAAGGAATCATTCTCGTATCGGGCGTCAACCTCGTACCGGACGACCCAACAGGAGAGCTCCACGTGGCGTCCACTGTGCCCATCCGCTCAGGTGTGCGGCAGGCCGCCTCGTGTGTGGGCCCCGCCCCGGACGGCTTGTCTCCCGTGGGCCTGGCTAGCCCACGCGTGGCGGCTGGCGACTCGCGGCGACCGCCCGCATCAAGGCCCGCGCCCAGGCTAGCGGGCCACCTACTGCTGGCGCTGACACTACGGCAGGATCCTCCTCGGATCGCGCACCCCAGAAGCTGCCGCACTGCGCCAAATCGTCATAGGATCCAGCGCCAGTTTCGTCTTGTTCTGCACACATAAAATCATGCCTAAAAACTGCATTGCTGCCATTAGATGCACTGTTTTCATCTGAATCTTTTCTGGTTGGATTAATCTCATGATCAGTTTCAATTAATTCACCCCCGTGATCAGGAGAAATCAAAGGATCAGAAAGAAGAGAAATTTCTTGACGAAGGAGAGCACCTGCATTTGGTTGAAGTTGAGCAAACGGAAAAAGAGTTTCATCAAAAATGACATCACGAGATATATAGACTCGTCCTGTGGAAACTTCAAGACACTTGTAGCATTTGTGGAGATTGCTATAGCCAATGAACACACACTGAGTTGACCTAAAATCAAGTTTGTGACGATTGTATGGTCGAAGATTTGGGTAACAAGCACACCCAAATATTTTGAGGGAATTGTAATCAGGTTTTTGATGATACAGGCGCTCTAAAGGAGTTGAATTTCCAATTACTTATGAGATATGTGGCAGCAATAAAAGCCTCATCCCAATATTTGAGAGGCATAGAAGCATGAGCAAGTAGTGACAACCCTACTTCGATAATATGACGGGGTTTGCGCTCGGCAGAACTGTTCTGTTGATGGGCATGAGGACAAGAGACATGATGTTCAATGCCTATACTTCGAAAGAAGGAATTGAGTTTTTCATACTCCCCGCCCCAATCACTTTGGACGGCAAGAATTTTTCAGTCAAAGTGACGTTCAACAAGCTTTTGAAATTCTTGAAAAACATCAAAAACTTCAGATTTATGTTTAAGAAGATATATCCATGTAAACTTGCTGTAATCATCAATGAAACTAACATAATGTTTCTTTCTTCCAAAAGAATCTCTTGCATGACCCCATACATCACTAAATATAAGCTCTAAAGGAGCATGAGAAACACTACTAGACTTCAGATAGGGAAGTTGGTGACTCTTGGCACATTGACAAGCTTCACAAACAGACTCACTATTTTCTCTACCTGACAATGGAAGATTGTCTTTATTAACTACTTGCTCAACTATAATAGAAGACGGATGTCCTAATCTTTGATGCCATCTATCCAAGGAGGGCTTAACGACGGAGTAAACTTGACGACGATGCTTGCTTCTAAGAAACTTTGATGTAATGGGGTAGAGACCACCGATGCATCTACCGTGATGAAGAAGTTCCCTCATTGCCCGATCCTTGATGAAAAAAAAATTTGGATGAGTTTCAAAAAAGACATTATTATCGGCGGATAAACGAGACATAGATGCAAGATTTTTGTTAGCTTGGGGAACATGAAGGACATCTTCAAGAACAAGATCACGTTTAGATGTGGGGGAATTAATGAAAGCACGACCAATATGATGTATATCCATACCTCCAGCGGTTGCAGCAGTGTTCACTTGATCGTTGCCATAGTATCTTTCACGATTTGCAAGTTTCTCAAGCTCACTTGTGATATGATCGGTTGCACCAGCGTCAGCGTACCACACGGTTTCTCCTTCTCCTGCTTGTTCTCTCAAGGCAGCAAGGACATGTCGCTCTTCAAGCACAAAGTCCTCATCATACCTATGCCAGCACTCCAATACTTCATGACTCGGCTTCTTGCAGAGTTGACAGTGGGGTCGAGGCCGTCCACCAGATCGGCCTCCATTGTTGTTGGAGCATGCACCGTTGTTGTTGTTGCTGGAGAGCCCGCACCCATAGCCGTTGTTGTTTCCACCTCGGCCACGCCCTTGCTGACCTTGGTGACCACGGCCTCCGCCACCATAGCCACGAGCACGAGTCAGAGCATTTGCCGAAGATTGACACATATTTCCCTGTTGGAGCAGATTAATGCGGGCTTCAAAACTAAGAAGCTGGTTGTAGAGCTCGGTGACGGTGATGGGCTCGACGCGGGCAGAGAGGGCCGAGACAACTGCATTGTACTCCATGTCCAAGCCCTTCAGAACGAAGGAGATGATCTCGCCTTCGCCAAGTGGAGATCTGGTGCAGGCAATTTCATCCGCCAGAGCTTTGATCTTGGCGAGGTACTCTGGCATCCCCGAGTTGCCCTTCTGGAGGTTTGCAAGGGCGATGCGAGTATTGACGATCTGCGACTGTGTATGCGCAGCGAAGAAGGCGTGGATGGCGCTCCACACCTCGGCCGGTGTCTAGAGAGTTACGACCCGCGCAAGAACCTCACGAGATAGAGATCCCATGAGATAGCCTTGAAGTTGCTGCTGCTGGGCATACCAGATTGTCCTAGCGTAGTTGAAGACCTGCTCTTCCTTCTCATCCTTGGTGATGGTGATGGTGGCAGGAGGCTCCATGCTTGTCGCGTCCAGGAAGTGCTCCATCTGTGCCCCCTTGATCTGGGGTAGCACGATGGCCTTCCAGAGGAGAAAATTTGTCCTCGTCAGCTTCTCTGACGGAGGCGACCCGATGGAGCTAGCGTCGTTGCTGGAAGAGGAGGCGTAGGAGGAACCGGCGAATTGGGTGGTCACGATGCCTGCGGTGGATGTGCTAAGGGTGGAGAAGGTAGAGGCGGAGGCGGTGGATGCATCGGTTCCTGCCATGGCTTCGATCTACAGTGGCTAGCTTGGTTTTCCTCTCGGGGTTGAAAGCGTTCTCGTGGATTTCTAGATGCGATGAGGATTGGCTCTGATGACCATGTAAAGATTGGAGGAAGCGTTGAACCCTTTGGTCTCGGGCCGCTGTATATATTGATAATCTGTCGTGGGTTACAAGTTTGGGAGATTGCTAGGACTCTCCAGAATTACACGAGAGAGAGAGAGACAGAAGACTACACGAGAGGGAGAAGAGATAGAAGTTTGAATACAACATATAACTCTACTCTTCTATCTAACAAGATGAACTCCTACCACAAGATTGCATACGAGCAATTCAAGAGGAATTGGCGGGATTCTTACCACGACATCGATAAAGACGGAGAATACCATGTGAAACTTGAGTTCAGATGTTAGGGATTGTAAGAGATCTTATATTGCATATATGTAGCCAGTAGCGTCGGATAGATATACGAAAACTTGTTGTTCGACCAATCTCTCGGAGAAGGAGAGGTCGATCACTTCTCTTTGTATATGTTCATGACGATCTTCTGTACTTAATGGTTTCCTTCATTTGCTTAGTAGTTAGCTAGCGTGTCGAGTCATCTCTATATGTATAGTACGTAGCATCGACCGAGCACGGAGATAAGAGAGGACAGTTCTCTCTATTAGCTAGCTAACACAATATATGAAACCCCTAAATTAACCCTACAAAATCCTCAAAAACCCCAACCCCCCCCCCCCCCTTCAAAAAAAAAACAAAAACCCCAGACCCTGAACTGCCGATGCGTGGATGCCTTTTGGTCCCGGTTGGTGCTACCAACCGGGACAAAAGGCCTTCCTGTCTGGGCAAGCCGCATTGGCCATGTGGAGCCACATATGTCCCGGTTCATAGGCGAACCGGGACTAAAAGTATTGGGCTTTAGTACCGACACTTTAATCCCGGTTCGGGAATCGGGACAAATGGGCCTTATGAACCGGAACAAATGAGCCTTTGTCTACTAGTGGCTTTTCACCTGTTAAATTTGCATATATGTGCAAGTTCTTGGACCTACAGACCAACACTTCCTTAGGCTAGCTACATCAAGAATTAGGCAAATCTCCACACGGTCACATGCTAGTCCAAAGCATTCACTCTCATCCGACCCAGCCGAGCTCATCTCCTTCTCCTCAATGGTCGCTGCGTGCATGTGAACGGGGAGAAATGCTTGATCAGCGCAGGTGCCGTAAAAGGACAAAACTGCGAGAAAGCAAAGGCAAAATCGTTGATTAATTCGACAGGATTGGCTAACTGGGATGAAGATATCTGGATCTTTTTTAAATGGCCCAAGTCTATCATCCAATCCAACCTGTGAACTTCATCCAATCATCAATTCAACCCGTAGGTTCAGTTTCTTGCCTTGAGTGCAACATGATTCATTTGCTTAGGTCATTAGTCGGACTGCATTATGTTGCGTTTAGCAAGAATGTCTTGATAATATAATTGTCATGACCAATAATTGCGTCCTAATTGCGTGCGGTGAATGTGGTTTTAGTTTCAATCAATATCTTCAGCAGAACATTTGAGAACCTGATCAGAACGACGTGGGGGACCGGGGAGAAAGAAAAAGACCCCCGCGTCGCTCCGCTCGGGCGACTCGGGGGGAACTTCGCCAGTCGCCGACGGCCCCCTCTCCTACGCCTCCTCTCCTCCGCCACTGCCGCTGGCCTTGCCGCGGTGGCGGCGGCCCCCTGCCTCCGAAGGTGGCTCGGGGAGATCCCGCGGCGGACGTGTGGTGGCCGGGTGGCCGCGGTCGTCTTGGTGGCGAGCTCTGCCGAGCTCAAAGACGTGGGGTGCGGGGTGCGCGTGGGGAGCAGGGTGGCGTCGAGGTGTCGCGAGACCTACTCGCCGGCGTCGGGGGGTGGCGCGCGCGCGTTTCCCTCTGCTGCGGATCTGACCGGCGCGCTGGATCTGGGTCGGCGGGCGGCTGTGGCGTTGGGGGCTTCGGTCCCTTGCGTCGATGTGGTGGTTGCGCCGTCTGCGGCCGCACGGGCGACGTGGGGCGCGGGGCCAGGCCACTGGCTTGCCACTTCCTCTCTTCCCGGCCAGACCCAGGTCAGGGGCGGCTAGGTTTCCTCCTTTGCTCTCGACCTCCGTCGGATCTTTTGCACCCCCTGTCGCTGCCTTGCTCAGTTCCACCTCCTGCTGATTCGGCGGTCTGGTGGTTCGACTGGCGGGCCCTTGGTCTCTGTCGCCACTCAAGGTTTTGCCCCTGTGCGGTGGTGGATCCGGTCTCAGCAGTGCTGCGGCTCAGCAGAAGGGTGGTGAGGATGATGGGTATGGGCGAAAGCTCTGTGTCAGCCTCTGTCAGCACCGGCCGCAGCTACGCACTGTTGTGTCGGATCGCTCCTTGGAGGTGCCGTCGTACGATGCCTTGGTTCCTCGCTCACTCTGTTTGTTCTCCGGGTGAAAGCCTTAGATCTAGCTCCTGGATCGGACAGCGGCGGTGTCCTCGACGTCGTTACCATCTTGGTGGCGCCTGTCTTTGGAGACGCTGCTCAATGCTGCTTCCCTAAGGGTTGGGGTGGTGCTTGGCTGGTTTGAGGTTGCTGGTCGGTGGTGGTGGTGCGGCCAGTCTGGGGTCGACGGTGGTGTGTGTCGTGGTTGAGTGCTCTCTTGGTGCGTCTCTGCTAGGCGGTGCCCTACAGCTACGCCAATGGCACATAGGTGCCGTGGCGTCGTCTCGGCCTCGTGCAACCTTTCGAATGTACCTCCGACACAGGTGGTGCCGTGGCGTTGTGCAGTCTCGGTTGTGTGGAGCCTTTCGATTGCGTCGACGGTGCAATGTCGTGGTGTGGTCTGTTTGGCGATGCCCTTCGACTACGCTGGTGGCACACAGGTGCCGTGGCGTCGTCTCGGATCCGCGTGTCCCTTCGAATGTGCCTCGTGACACAGGTGGTGTCACGGCGTTGTGTAGTCTCGGATGAGCGGAGCCTTTCGATTGCGTCGACGGTGCAGTGTCGTGGTTTGGTCTTGGCTGGCCGATGCCGTTCGCCTCCAGCCTATGGTGCTCTTTGTTGTGTCTCCCTCCCTGTACCCCATGTCTGTGTGTTGTGGCGTGTGTTTTTTTGCTTTTCTCTTCTTCTCTGTGCCTCCTGTAATTCTGGTTCACTTGAACCTATCCTGCGACAGGCTGCAAAGTCTTATAGGCAAATGAATACAATTCAGGTGGGGAAATCCCCTCCCCCCCCCTCCCCCTTTGAAAAATTCAAAAAAAAAGAACCTGATCAGAACACGGCCATCGCATGCACGAGCACGTGTGTCCATCGACGGCTAGCCTACCTAACAACTGGGCGATTTTCGTCAAAGTCTAACGGTGTCCGACTACTTTCATGTTTTCATCGCTATGAATTTATCTATAGATAGAGAGTTTCTTTTTTCTGATTGAAGAGGGTTTTCCCTCTGATTTCATTTATAGAAATCATCGAACCAGTACCATAAGATAGAGAGGTTGTGAAGACAGATCGGGCTTAATTCTCTACTGCTGGCTGCTGGCTGGCTAAAAAAAATCCACTTACACGTGAATACTACCACGTACGTACACCACTGTGCATGTGCCAACAAACTTCAGCACATAGTAACATCATTGTTAAGAGAGCATCATTGTACGGACCAGTAGCTGCACTGTGCGATAATAGCACGTCCATTAAACATCTATTTAGCGTTTGGCGAGAGTGGTTAGTTTAACAGGAACGATCATCTACACTCAAAGGCAAGTGGGGAATGGAGACTGACATCAGGCAGAGTAGAACCAAAACACGCATCAACACAGACAGTGACAAGGAAAGAAGGAGGACTAAAATATGGTTGGGCTGACAACGGAGTTCACAAGAACGGAAAACTTGAACATGACCCCCGGGCCACTCCTGCCGCACTGCCCGTGATTCCGGACTGTACGGCACGGGCCCCTGCATGGCGAGATGGGACAGTTATGGCATAAACTAGGCAAAATGCCGTTGGTACGTATATAAGAGTACAATATAGTTACGGTCCGCCCGTACCGTACCGTAGCAGCTGGGTGGAGCATCTCTGCACCTGCGGCGACCTGGTTTTGTTTACTGAAGACTCGAGTACTACTGTCTACAGGTGGGGAGAGGAGAGTTGAGCTCCCATGTGATCCAGCATAATGCGTGCATGCATGGTGCAGAGCGACGGACTCGGTCGTGCCAGAATTAAGAGTAACTCGAACCAACTGCCGAACGCGGCATGAAACCGCCTTGTTAGCTCCTAGCTGGCTGGCAGGCTCATGTGATGCTAATTACTTCTTCTATCCCATAATATAAGCTTTTTTGACACTGGTGTAGTGTAGTGTCAAAAACGCTTATATTAGGACGGAGGGAGTACATTTGTTTATGTGTGGCAGTACGGACGCAGAACTTTGCATTACTAGTTATGGGTGTGGGCACAAATAATAGAGTATCGCCCCCCAACAACGTACGTACGCGCTTTGCACAAGATACAACTTGGACGACTAGAGTATAACTAACGAACAGGCTAGTGCGAACAGCTGCGGCCATTGCAAAAGATATAAAAAATTCACTGACAAAATAATGCCCAGGGAGAGAACGAAAAGGTCCATTGATTGAGTGCATACGCAGCTCATTTTTCCACGAGAAAGAGTGTGTGCTGCCACCGATGGAAGCACTGGCAGCACGGGAAAATGCCAACGAAGGCCGAGCTCCAATGAGCTCGTATTCAACTTTTATTCTTTTGGAGTGCGAAAAATTCCAAATTTATTTTGTGAACACACATGCCCAGCATATTACGTATATGCAAAATTTCGCAGGATTATAAGCTTACATGTGGCATATAGAAGAAAAACAAATACGCATTTTTAAATCAGCCTTTATTTTTATTATTGGGCCGGAAATTTGTTATTTTTGTACAGCCTACAAATCACAACATTTTTTGATGAAATTTAACACGTTCTTGCGGATTACATACATGTTTTCATGGATTTTTTCAGATTTTTTTTGCAGTACAGACTACAGTTGGGAGGTAGTACGTGATGATCATGCACGCGTGCGACGGAGAGACGCTCGATGGGTCGGCCGGTCGAGCAAGTGGTCGACAGACGGGTGTGCGCGCGGCGCGGCGGAAGATAGTATTTCCTCCGTTCTAAATTACTCGTCGCTGAAATGGATATATCTAAAACTAAAATATATCTAGATACAACCATACATGCAAAAAATAATTCGAAACGGAGGGAGTAGGTAGGTGGACAGCGCCGTATGGGAGCCTGGGGCCGATCGAGAGATCTTGTGGCGGCGATCGAGCTGAACGCGCGCGCGTACTCCGGCTCGGCGGTGCTCTTTCGGTCGGCGCTCCTGTATGGTGCTCCTACTTGACTCTGACTGTTACGTCATATCTTTCCGTACGGCGCCCTGATATACAACGAGACATGCACTAGAATGGTGCAACTTGCACGGCAAGTGACGCGCTCCGATTTAGGTGCGCCCGGGGCGGGCCTGCGGCCTGCGGGCCAACACGTACGTGCCGTGCAGGACCCGGAGCGATGCATGAGGGGGCAAGGGCCGGCCGGACCATCGTGGGGCTCATCCCACATGGACGTGCATGGCTCAACAGCTGGACAAACACGCGCCCCGTTCACTCCTGTCGGGTTGCCATGCCACCTTTCTCGTTATCTCTGCCCTGGCTTGCTTGCCCTAATCACTATCTGACCGACGCTACCAGGCGCATAGTACTATGCGCTTCCTGCATGGATGCACTTGCATGACTTAAAAACGGTAGGTGCACCACGTAGAGACCATACAGTACTCCGTACGCCTACGTGATACGGTACAGCAAAGTGGCGGAAACCATGGCACGGATCGAGCACCGCTACCACTTGGATCCATTCAAGCATCGTATCCGACTCAAATGAGATCTTGCGCGCACGATGGCCTCGGAAGCCGCGACGACCCTTTCCGAGTCCTTGGTCTCGATCACATGGAATGGGAGACTGTGCATGCATGCATGCATGCCATCGCCATGCCAGGTTCTCCAAACGAGCACACCACGTGGACCGCATCATTGGACTAGAGGAGCAACTGTCCATCGACCCAACTCGCCGTTTCGGACACATCCACGCGCCCCGTGACTGAAGCCCAGCTAGGCCCCGACAACCTATATATACCTACCTAGGAGTAGGCTGTTGTAGGTCAGTTACCGTGTCGCTGTCTCACTGGATGCCTCCCTCTATCGCTTTGTTTGGTTTAATTTCTGTTTCACTTACTCATGGGTCCACCATCAGCGAGGTGTAGTCTCTGAGGCCAACTGCATCGCGTGACCCCATCCTGTCCGGACCCGTCCGTTTGGGGTAAAACGGATAAACCGGGCGACCCAGCGCGCGGGAGCAAACGGATTTTTGTTCGTTTTGTGTCCGCTTTCGACCCATCCGCGGCCCAACTTTGCGCCGCTTTTTGGGTGAAACGGACACCACGCGGACGCGCCGGCCGTATGCGCGTGTCCTCCCCTGGCCCGCCCATCGATGGCACAGGACGGGTCTTTTTCTATCCGCCCCCTCCCTCCCTGCGGCCGCACCCCACTCCACTCTTCTCCACTCTTTTCCTCGCCGTCGCTGCCGCCGCTGCTGAATATTACAGCCGTGCAACTCGGACGCGCGCTCGCCCAGCCCCTTCCCCTCGTCGCCGCCGAGCTACCCAACCACGGCCACCTGGTTGGTGCACCCGCCGGCTGGATTTGGGGCGGATCCGGTCGGTCTTGAGCTCGCCCAGCTGTGGGAGGCCGGGCCGCGCCATGGACTGGCCGGACACCTCGCCGGAAGGCCCTGGCAGGGTCGCAAGGCCACATGCAGGCAGTGGCTTGTCCTCTAGCCGCTCGGATCTGCACCGTCGGTGGTCCGCCGACAGATACACGAATTGCGGCCGGCCGGGCTCGGTGCTTGCCAAAAAACTCGTTGGCGCACCATTGCCCCTCATCAAGTGCGACCACTGCCCAAGGATGGTCGTGCACCACGTGTCTATAACGCTCGAACATCCCGGATGGGTGTTCATCAAGTGCTTAAACGATGGGGTATGTGCTCTTTTTAGCTTCGGATTGTGCTATCGGATTAGACTAGTTATGCTAACTTTAATTTTATTTATGTAGAATGGATGCAAGTTTTGGTATTGGGAAGAAGATTACATCGATATATTGATAGAGCGAAATTTAGTACATGTTCGTGCACTTTTATCTAGCCTAGAGGTTGTAGATGAGACAAGTGCACTTGTTGCTAGATTAGAGGCTAGGCACAATACTACGTGTGAGGAAGCAACATCGACTTCTGGCTTGAAGAAGAAAGGATGGTGCAACGTCGAGCCTCCTCTACAGATCAACAATGAGTGCATCGAGAAGGCCCTAACCCAACTCAAGGGAGCAGATATGGAAGTTGGGTATCTTCTCAAATGTATTCTTGTGGTTCTTGTTTTCTTTGGCCTTACTTTACTAGTCAAAATGTGATGATGTATTGTTATGTACGAAAAATGAATGACGAAAAAAGTTTAAGGACTTGCAAAGAAATGTGCACACGGACAAGATGCGGCCGGGATGCGGCCGCGCGCTGGGCGCACGACCACTGCATCCCGAAAACGACCCCATTGCCCTACCCAAACGGACAGAATCCGGACAAAACCGATGTCCGTTTGGGATCGCGCGGTGGAGTTGGCCTGACCGGTGTTCACCACGTACAGACGAAAGAGGAGATAGGCGGCCCCGGACAACCTGCCATAGCCTGTGGCTACCAAAGTCACGACGAATGGCCCCTCCGTGACCTGTTTTTGGCAAAAGTGTTAGGTCGGAGCGTCTGTCCACTACTAGGAAAAGGCCTACTAATGGCGCACCAGTTTTGCCTACTAATGGCGCATCACTGGTGCGCCATTACTAGCACGCCATTAGTAATTTTTACTAATGGCGCACCACTGATGCGCCATTAGTATCTGGTATACTAATGGCGCACCACTGGTGCGCCATTAGTATAGGCCACTGATGCGCCATTAGTATAGGCCACGGTGCGCCATTAGTATTTTTGAATTTTGAAGGCGGGAAAATAGTAGTGGCGCACTGTCTAACCCCCACCGTGCGCCATTGCTATTTTTGAATTTTGAATTTGGATCTGGATCGTGATTTTTTTGCCCATTTTTTGCTAGTTTTTTTTGTTCGTTTTTTGGCACGATATTATTTCAAATTTTGTTCTTGTTTTTGGATCTTGTATGTTCTTTTGTCGTGTTCTTTTGTCGGAGAGGAGTTCGCCGGAGAGGAGGAGGAGGAGGTCACCGGAGAGGCGCTCGCCTACATCGCCGGAGAGGAGGAGGAGGTCGCCGGAGAGGAGTTCACCGAAGCATCGGAGAGGAGAAAGGAGAAACCATGAGGGAATGGGAGGAGAGGAGGGAGGAGGAGCTCACCGGAGGGGAGGGAGGAGAAACCGTGAGGGGAGGGAAGGGGAGGAGAGGAGGGACGAGGAGGTTCCCGGAGAGGAGGAGGTTGCTGGAGAGGAGGAGGAGGTCGCCGGAGAGGAGGAGGAGGTCGCCGGAGAGGAGAAGGAGGTCGTCGGAGAGGAGGAGAAGGAGTGGAGGAGAGGAGAGGAGGAGATGGAATGGACGAGAGGAGAGGAGGAGATGGAGTGGAGGAGGTGCGCCCAGCCATATATACGACATAGTAATGGCGCACCGTGGGCAGGTGCGCCATTACTAACTTTTTTTTTATTTTTTTGACTTATTTTGAATTTTGAAGGCGGGAAGATACTAATGGCGCACCATGGGCCGGTGCGCCATTAGTAACTTTTTTTTTGTTTTTTTGACTTATTTTGAATGTTGAAGGCGGGAAGGTACTAATGGCGCACCATAGGCAGGTGCGCCATTAGTAACTTTTTTATTTTTATTTTGTTGACTTATTTTAAATTTTGAAGGCGGGAAGATACTAATGGCGCACCATGGGCAGGTGCGCCATTAGTAAGTTTGAATTTTTTTGCCTCTCCAGATCTTAAAAGCCCCGTATCTTTTTTTCTGTTAGATTTTTGAGGATTTTGAAAATGTTTAACGGGGTTCCCCCAGTTAAATTCGGATGTAACTTTTCGAGTAGATGATTTTTCATATAAAAAACTTTTTCATCCGAGTTAGTATGCAAAAGTTATGCCCATTTTTACAAATTCTCGAGAGATTTTGCAAATGAAGTCGAAATTCATATTTGCAAATTTTCCCAACAACTAGACCACATATCACATGGGAAACTTATTTTTTTTTTATTTTTTTGACATTTTCATTATTTTTTTTTATTTTTTTAAAAACTGAAAAGGCGATCCACCGGGGGGGTGCATTCGGTGGAAGTGATGGCCAAGTTACTAATGGCGCACCGTGGCATGGTGCGCCATTACTAGTTCAACTAGTAATGGCGCACCACTCCCACGGTGCGCCATTAGTAGTTTTTACAAAAATTAAAAAAAAATTACTAATGGCGCACCCGCGATGTGGTGCGCCATTAGTATTTGGACACTAATGGCGTACCAACACATGGTGCGTCATTAGTATATAGTAATGGCGCACCACATGTCTGGTGCGCCATTAGTGTCAATTCCATCTATAGCCCTTTTTCTAGTAGTGGTCGGTGCAGTTCAGCAGGCTCAGTGGAACCTCCCGGTCGTCGTGGGTGTCCTTTGTCTGTATGGTCACGAGCACGGTTTACGTGGAGGAGGAGCACATTCTTGCTGCCGGGTTCGCACTGTTGGTTATTCATCTCAACTAGGACGAGTAATTTACATGGGACAGTTAAGATTAGTGTGAGCTCCCCTTCCGATCTACTCTCCTACGCCATGGATTCGAGGAACTCAAGCTAGAATTTTGAATTTGGTAGAGGAATCCCTCCCAACAACCCACACCACTATTCGATTACAAACAAACAAGTCACGGCCATAGCCGTCCAGATCCTACCCGAAGGAACACGCAACAAACACAACGGCTATAAGTACAACTATCAAACCCAGCTTGGGCTGTCCAACCACTACGGTGGTTTCTAGGTCGGATAGACTTGGGTCGGCCTTCCTCTCTTGTAGATGAGTTGTCGACAACAGCTGGACCGGTAACAGTTGCTTCAGTAGCGTCACTTCGCTTCATAACATGAACTGCTGGAAGTTTCGGACTCACCAACTGTAACAGACTCGAGTTGCTCAATCAATTCTTGGACAAAATGCAACTGAACAGTGGACTTACACACATGTTCTTTGGAACATTCCTCACCACAAAAAAAACATACACCTTTAGACTTCCTATAATTCCTGAGGGCAGACCATTTTTCATCGGTGTTTACAAGTTTAGGAGTTCCGGCAACCCTGTGGTCGTCCACACTATGCCCCTTATAAGAAGAAGACAGAGTAATTCCTATAGTTTTCCAAGGATAAGTCGTCTTCATGGGAGTAAGCCCTTCTCCAAGCTCCTCATGCAACAATGCAACCTCATAAGCTGCATCTAAATCTTTAGGTTTCTGTAATGCAACAGCAATACGAACTCCATGCTTAAGACCATCCAACTTGAGCAATGCAATATAATTTTCTGAGTAACGTTTGATGTTTATTTGAGCCAAACCTGCAGCTGAAGCGCTGAACAAAATTCAGACCAACTAGTAGAAGGCATACGGCACTGTACTGAATTGAGCGAACAAGCAGCAGGGCCTCTGAATTGAGCAGTGGCCAGAGTGATCCAACGATGAATAGGAGTCCTCCATAGCTTGAATTGATCCTCGCAATGATTTTGCGAGAGAGCGGGTCATTTCCATCGAATTTGGGCATTTCCAGATGCAGAGGAAAAGACTGGTTCAGAAACATGCATTGCACAGGGAGAATTCAATCAGGAAGAAGGATTAGATTCCCGCTCACCTCTGACCAGAGGAGGCACATACACGTTATGAGCCTTCCCCCGGAGTTCCTGTTCAATGCCAATGATGCTGGAGGTGGGCTTGCCGCGGCCAAACCTAGCGGTGCACGAAGTCGAACTCCCATCAACCTTGAGTTAGTCTCTCTGGTTGAAACTACTATCATTTGAATTGAAGTTGACGGACCTATATGATATTTACACCTTCTGGTGTGTATTTGTAGGATTGAAAGTATGTATAGAGGGGGGGTGATTAGATTACTTGACGAAATAAAAATCAAGAATTTTTCCAATTTTAAGTCTTGGCAGATTTTACCAACTTTACACAAGTCAAGCAATCAACCTACACATGCAAGTCTAAGAGTATAGTAGCGGAATGTAAAACATTGCACATGAAGGTAAAGGGAGGAGTTTGGAGGGAGCAAACGCAATGTAGACACGAAGATTTTTGGCGTGGTTCTGATAGGTGGTGCTATCGTACATCCACGTTGATGGAAACTTTAACCCACGAAAGGTAACGGTTGCGTGAGTCCACGGAGGGCTCCACCCACGAAGAGTCCGCGAAGAAGCAACCTTGTCAATCCCACCACAGCCATCGCCCACGAAGGACTTGCCTCACTAGGGTAGATCTTCACGAAGTAGGCGATCTCCTTGCCCATACAAACTCCTTGGTTCAACTCCACAATCTTGACGGAGGCTCCCAAGTAACACCTAACCAATCTAGGAGACACCACTCTCCAAAAGGTGATAGATGGTGTGTTGATGATGAACTCCTTGCTCTTGTGCTTCAAATGATAGTCTCCCCAACACTCAACTCTATCTCACAGGATTGGATTTGGTGAAAAGATGATTTGAGTGGAAAGCAACTTGAGGAAGGCTAGAGATCAAGATTTATGTGGTTGGAATGGAATATCTTGACCTCAATACATGAGTAGGTCGTTCTCTCTCAGAAAATGAATGCTGGAAGTTTAGGCACATTCTGATGGCTTTCTTAATGAATGAAGAAAGGGTGGAGGGGTATATATAGCCTCCACACAAAATCTAACCGTTACACACAATTTACCAAACTTGGTGAGACCGAATCATGAAACTCGGTCCGACCGATTTAGTTCATAATGTGACCGTTAGGCATTTCGGTGGGACCGACATGTCACCTCGCTGGGACTGATTTCTTTATGGTTAGGGTATAACGTAATCTCAGTGAGACCGATTACACAAACTCGGTGGGACCGACTTTGCTAATATGCTAACCAGAGAGTTCGTCAGTCAAACTTGGAAGGACCGATTCGCTCATCTAGGTGAGACCGAAACGATACGAAGGGGTAACAGAGAGTTTGCATTGCAAACTCGGTGGGACCGATCGCTCATTTCGGTTAGACCAAAACGCTACGAAGGGAAATAGAGAGTTTGCAATCCCATCTCGGTGAGACCGAGATCCCTATCGGTGAGACCGAAGTGACTAGGGTTTCTGACAGTGGCTATGTCAAATAAACTCGGTGGCGCCGGATAGATCAAATTGGTGGGGCCGAGTTTGACTTTTGGTTTGGGACATATGTGGATATAAGAAAGTGGTTGAGGGTTTTTGGAGCATATCACTAAGCATTTTGAGCAGGCAAGCCAATAAGCAACACCTCATGCCCTTTTGATAGTATTGGCTTTTCCTATGCACTCAATGTGATCTTGGATCACTAAAAGTAAAATGTAGAGTCTTGAGCTTTAGAGCTTGAGCCAATCATTTGTCCTTAGCATTTTGAGGGGTCCACAATCCTAATCCATGCCATGCCAATCATTGAACTTTCCTAAAATATTCCTCTTGAAATAGCATTAGTTGAATGAGCTATATGTTGTTAATAATTACCAAAACCACCTAGGGATAGTTGCACTCTCAATCTCCCCCTTTTTGGTAATTGGTGACAACATATAGATCAAAGCTTCGACAAATGATAATAAGATTGAAATACATCGTCTCTTTGAGAAGTATGTGATAAGCAAGAGCCCCCCCTAAATTTGTGCATTATTTAAGATTTGCTTTTGAATGCAAATGCACAATCGATTAGTATCATGGGTTACTCTTCCATGTCACATACATCTTGGTGGAGCTCTCAAAATGATAGCAACTAAAAGCATGCACTCATCACCAAGCAAAGTGAATGATCATATATGGATATAAGAGATAATATCATCCAAGCAAACATTAAAGTAGCTCGCGATAAAACACATGATCATACAATTATCTCACACAAGGACATAGGGTATCAAACAAGCACAAAATAAAGTTCAATCAAACAAATAGCAAGAGAGACAAAAAGCAACACTCTCTCTTGAAGCCTATGATCTATACATGTTTCTCCCCCTTTGTCAACAAGTTACCAAAAAGTTCAAATATGCATAGTGCTATGCATCTCTCAGGCTTGGTCACCGGGAGGTGGCGTAGAGAGAACTCCAAGGATGAAGGCATCAGTCGATGTAGCTAGAGTTGGCGGAGTGGCTGCTGGAGGTGGCACTAAAGCTGTAGCTGCTGATGCTGATGTGGTAGCTCTAGTATCTGGTACTGGCACTGCAGCTGACATATGACCTCTTGGCACTCGTGAAAAAGCATTTGTAGTTGCCTTCCCTTTCTTCTCCTCTGCATCCTCCTGGAGCTGCTCAACTGTTGTTTGCATCTCAGTCACTTTCAGATCAAGATCATAGAATTTTTGTTCAATGATCCTCTCCAAGCTCTTCTAATTCTGAGTCAGGCTGGCCAAGCCCTTCTCAATCCTCAAAGTTGATTGGATCAGATATCCAAGTCGATCTTGTTTTCTCTTCAAGAACACTTGAGATGCCTCTTCAACACTTGGCATCTTTGCAGCTTTTTTTGTCTTTGCCTTATCTCTCTTCTTTTTTGCTTGCACTGATGACGAATCATTCTCATCCATTAAAACTGTGTTGTCTTCTAATTCTGGGTAGAGAGGTAAATGCTCCTTGTCCAACAAGTAAGTGTTTGTGCCAATATTTGAGTTGATAAGCACCTGAATGTGTGGAGCATACCCATAAGATCTTTTCTGTCAGCAGTTGTCCTCTTGATTATCTCTACAATCGGACTCATGACCTTGAATTTTTTAGGCACATCAAAAATATGCAGCAAGTTGATTGAATGTCCTCTTATCATCTTATGATCTCCAGATTTGGGCAACAAAGTATGCCTTAAGATGGTGTTGATAGTAGGTAGACCAGAAAACAAATATTTCACTGAGCCCAACTTATGAGTTTCCAGGGCTTCATCAGTAATTTCCTTATACATATTTGCCATGGAGTTGTGGTCTTTATTCTTCTTGGCATACACATCCAAATCATCCTCATGGTCTTCTGGAGCATTGATCAACTTTGCCCATTCTTCAAAAGTTGACTGGTACCTTGTACCTTCAGACATCCACACTATCCTTCCATCTGGATAGAAATGAGCAGTGGAGTAGAATTGCATGATTAGCTCACTATTCCATTTGGTGAGCTTTTGTCCAACGAGCTTGTCAACTCCACAAGATTTGAAGTTGTCATGTACACCTGGAAAGTGATCTTCATTCTCTCTGATATATTCCCAATCAACCCATCTCATATCACATACAATTGGCTTCTTGTGAAGCAGAATGGTCTCATAGAAATCTTGCTATTCTTTGGTGTGGAACCTATAGTCCACAACAGTTCTCCTTCTCATAGCATATGGATCAGACTGTCTGCAAAGTCTCAATCCTGCATTCTTTCTGATGTTCATGTCCTCTGCCACTGGATGAGTATCATTGCAGTGTAGAATTTTTGGTTTAAGCTTTCCGAGCACTTGGGCTTCAACATCTTCTCCTTCATCCCTTTCAGGCACTGGGGCCTTGTTCTTCTCCTCAGCAGGAATATTTTTGGTGCTTCTCTTGGTTGCAGACTTGGTGGCTTGAGCAGTAGCTTTGGGAGCAGGTTTGGGATTAGAAGTAGCAGCCCCTGACTTGATTGCATCTCCCATAAGCTTTTGTGACTTGGGTGCTGGTGCAGCATCCTCTTTCTCTTCATCATCAGATGGATCTCTCATCATGGAGGGCTTGCCAATGACTCTGGCAATGGTCTTCCTGACCCTTTCCTTTCTCTTCTTGCCATCTCCAGTCTCTTTGGGTTCAAGAGTGAACTCCATAGTTTCTCCTGTTGGAACTTTCCTTGGCTTTGACATTGGGACTCTCCTTGTTGGTACATTCCTGTTCATACCAGGCTTTGTTGCAGCAGAAGTGCCATACTCTTTCTTAAGCACTTTCTTTTTGGAGGTGGCCTCATCCTCAACAACCACATAATCCTCATCCTCAGAGTTTGAGGTTTCTCTTCTTCCTTGATCTGGTGGCTGCTTTGGGCAAATTACTTGGTGTGCTCCTGCTGCCCTCATCATAGCTGCTTGGGGGACTAGTTCCCTCACTCATTTGCACTTGCTCTTGAGATTTATTCTGGCTATCACTCTGGTCAGACATCTTGGCAAGCGAACTGACAGAAAACCCTGTGAATAGATATACATGAGGTAGAGTAGATGAGCATCACAAAGTGCAGAGATTTTTGCAAAACAAATGAGTCAAAAACTTAGTTTTAGTTCTCTACTGAAATGATTTCGGAGCTACCGAATTGATAGACTTGGTGATATCTAAGCAACATTTCGGAACCTAAACTAGTGAACTCGGTCAGACCAAGTCACAGTTCGGCGGCACCGAGATTGCTAGGGTTTCACAAAGAATTGAACTCGGTCACACCGATTTGCAGTTTTTGGTTAGACTGAAAAGCACATGTGCAATGGCCTAAGCCAAATCGGTGACACCGCTTTCTACAATTTGGTCGGTCCGAGATGAGTTTAGCAGAGACCAAACCCTAAATTTTCGAATCAAACTTAACCTAAAGGAAGTTTTCTCTGGATAGATTGATTTCATACGTGGCAAAGATCATGGCATTGAACTTGTGCTTAGAATCGGAGGAAAAAAGAGAGCACAAGGGGTCGAACTCATACCCTATTTCGACGGGAGTTCGCTATGGCGGCAACGGCGGAGCAGATTCCCGTTGACGGCGACAAAAACCAGCGGTGGGAGGTCGCTGGCGGCAGGGAGACGATCTGGAGACCCGAGGAGGCAGAGCAGGATATGCGCGGGCTGAGGGCTTTTGAAGAAATTTCCAATATATATATATATATATATATATATATATATATATATATATATATATATATATATATATATATATCCCGATCTTGTTGGTGTGACCGAGTGGAACAACTTGATGGCACTGAGATGCAGAATTGCAAGCGGTTACTTCAACTCGGTGTGACCAAAATGTTCAAATTGGTTCCACTGATATGAAAACCTAGATCAACTTAGTGAACTCGGTGTGACCGAAATGGATGACTCGATCATACCGAAATGCACAAAGTGGTTTTGGAATTTTAAGTCTATGACAAATCGGGGACTCCGAGTGCTCCTCACACAGAGTGGTTCGAATCTGACTTAATCAAACTTTGGGATGTAGCATGAATAGAGTTTGAGACGAGAAAAGCATAGATAGCTAGAGAAGGTTCTTAGGCATTCTTGTCCATCCACTTGTCAAAAGAGAAAGAGCCAAACAATCAAAGCAACAAGTGGATGTCCTCAAATGAGTAAAATATGCAACCAACATGCTCACACAATAAAATGGCAAATGAAATATGTGGCAAAGCATGCACAAACACTCTAGCATCTATCAAGCAATTTGCGATGACTAGGTCATCTATATATGAGTATATTGACTTAGGAGTCAAATGAGAACATTTGATCATATGTCATACTCATCGTTTAAGCACAAATGGGGTTACCACTTTTACATAAAGCATTGTTGTGTTCACACCGTTAGAGTTGCTTTAGCTCAATTCTTAGAGTAAAGCTCCCCCTAGATGTGATATCCCCCCTAAGAGGGATGAACTAACCTTGGGTTTTGTCGATGATGACTTCATGTTGGTGTTGAAGATGTGGACGCTCGATGTTGATGTAGATCATTCGGAGCAATCCATTGGAGTGAGTTGCACTTACAATACCTACACGGGTTAGTCCCACAAGGAACAATCAAGGATATCCATAGACATAGAGTGATGTACACACAAGATGACGTCCATGAAAGCGTTATGTTACCTTGTCCCTTGTCTTACCAACAAGAGGGTTTGTGACTCCTTGAACTAGTGCAAGGTATGAAAGTTGTTTCCACTTGTTCTTGCCAAAAAGATATGAGTAAAGTGTGTTGGCGGAGTCACCCTCAAGAACTCTCTAGTTCTTCCTCTTCGAGATCCACATCATCTTGATGGGAATCCTTGGGGTTGTAGTCATACTTTATGAAGTAGAACTTGATTTAGTCTTGGGAACCCACTTGACCAAGGCCTTGGGAGCTTCTTCAAATGCATCAATCTCCTCTTGAAGTTTATCCTTGCCTTTTTGCTTGTGGTCTTGTGGTGGAAGATCATCTTGAGCTTGTGTCCCTTGGAAAGAAGTAGGATCATACTTCTCTTGTTGAGGAACAAACTTTGTCTTGGGGTATTGATCTTCTTCCCACTCAACTCCATTGGCATTGAACTTTCGTTCAAAACCAACACCCTGGTTCTTCCGGTGCCTTCCTTGCTTGCGTACAATTTCCTCAAATTGCTTACTTCCGGCAAGGCTCTTGTAAACACCTTTCTCTATAATTCCCTTCAATAAGCTATTTTCTTGCTCAAGTGTAACTTGGCTAAGAGAATCATTAGTGGAATCAAGAGAACTACTAGAAGCAACAATATTTGATTTAGCATGATTATTGTTACTACTAGAGGAAGAATATTTCTTACTTGTGTTGCTAGATTTAACTTGTGGCACGTAAGTAGACAAGAGTAAACGCTTGGCAATGTAAGAAGAACTTTTCTTGCGAAGATCATCATTGATTACCTTTAGAAACTCATGCTCTTGCTAGATTGAGCTTTTCAAAGCGTAGCCTCTTACGAGTCTTTAAAAGTTCTCAATGATCTTCCAAGTTAGTTTCATGAGCTAACTTAAGAGTATTTAGTTCTTTAGTTAGACGATCAATCTCCTTCTTATAATCGTCATTCATTTTATCTTGATTAGCATGATTAATAGAAAATTCACCATAGTTTTCATAACTAGAGTTGTCAACAAGTAAATCATCATCACCTAGAAAATCATCTTCATCACTATTGAAATCAACATACTCGGGGTGTGATACCATTGGGCCTTTAGCTATGAAGCATCTTCCAATTCTTTCATCTGGTGAGTCAAATATGTCATAGGAGTTGGTTGACACAAGTGCTAGACCGGCAACACCTTCATCTTGAGTATATTTGGAGTCGGAGTGATAACTTCTTTCAGAGTGATGGTCGGAATCGGAGCCGGATACCCATTCACCAACATGAGCTTGATGTCTTCATTTTGTGTACCTCTTTGATGATTTCTCCTTCCTTTCTGAATCCTTGCTTCTCCGAGAGGTTCTTCGTTCATAATGATCATCTCTACTCCTTCTCTCTCTTGGTGGTGATTCTTCTCTTCTAGTTCTTTTAGGTGAATCTTCTCTTCTTTTGTGGGGAGCCGTACACTCATTTGAGTAATGTCCGGGTCTTCCACAATTGTAGCAATTACGTTCACGACTTGAAGATCTTTTATCATTGTAGGACCTTGACTTGGAACTTCTTTCCTTGCTTCTACTCTTGTAGAACTTGTTGAAGTTCTTCACCATTAGTCTCAATTCTTCATTGAAGGTTTGTTGCTCACTTGTTGATGTAGGAGCATCACATGAGGCTTTATAAGCACCACTTGACTTGTTGTGAAGCTCTTCTTTATCCTTGAGTGACATCTCATTAGCAACAATTCTTCCAATGACTTCCGTTGGCTTGAGATCTTTGTAGTTGGGCATCATTTGGATCAATGTGCACACAATATCATATTTTCCACCCAAGGCTCTTAGGATCTTCTTGATGATGAATCTATCGGCCATCTCTTCACTTCCTAAGCCGGCAATCTCATTTGTGATGAGAGCAAGCCTAGAGTACATTTCAGCGACACGTTCACCATCCTTCATTTTGAACTTGTCAAGCTGACTTTGAAGCACATCCAATTTGGATTCCTTGACGGAGTCAGTACCTTCGTGCATATCAATCAAAGTATCCCAAATTTTCTTTGCATTCTCAAGACGGCTGATTTTGTTGAATTCTTCGGGGCACAATCCGTTGAAGAGAGTATCACAATCTTGAGCATTGTATTGCAGTATTTTCAACTCTTCCACGGTAGCTTCACGGTTTGGTTCTCTCCCATCGAAGAACTCACCTTGCAAGCCAATACACACAATAGCCCAAACGGTGGGGTTATGTCCAAGAATATGCATTTTCATCTTATGCTTCCAACTAGCAAAATTAGTACCATCAAAGTAAGGACCTCTATGGTTGTAATTTCCCTCACTAGACGCCATACTCTCCTAAGTTGTGAAACCAAGGCTATGATGACCAAAAGCTATGGAAATCAAGGCAAATGGAGACCGTAGCTCTGATACCACTTGTAGGATCGAAAGTTTCACTAGTAGAAAAAGGACCTAATATGAGACACATTAGTGCCGGTTTGATTTTGAGCCGGCACTAATGTGTCCATTAGTGTCGGTTCCAACGGCTAGCCAGCCGTTCTCATTAGTACCAGTTCGTGGCGAACCTTTAGCACCGGTTCGTGCCACGAACCGGTACTAAAGAGAGTGGTGGCAGGGTGTTGTTAGTCTGGGGCCCCTCCAGCACCTTTAGTACCGGTTCGTGGCACGAACCGGTACTAAAGGTCGACCTACATAAACCCTTCGTCCACCCGAGCCACTCTGTTCTTCCCCTTTCCCCTCACTTCCTCTGTTCTTCCCCTCTCTTCCTCGAGCTCCTCACAAATTTTGCCCAAATTTTTTGAAGATTTGAAGGCCCCCATCCATTCAAATGATCACAAAGATTAGCAACTTTGTCCTTTCAACTCTCATTGCTAGATTAGCTCTTGCAATGCTTTGTATAGTGATTAATTTGGGAGGAATTATATTTGCTAGTATTTGATTTATATGCAATTTGAGGTAAAAATAACACTTAGTTTGCATATGTAGGTGTGGTTTACTTAGTGCCTTCTAAATCTCCATCGTAACCACCGTCGATCGCCCGCATCGTCCCGTCGCCGACACCACCTTGTGGTGAGGCTCTTGTTCATGAATGTTTTACATTACCAAATTGATGTTTGTGTGATTTGGATATATAGTTACTCGTATAATTATCTTACCCGTATGTTGTTTGTTATACATAGTGCCATGGTTTTGATATCCGTCCCCGTCGGCCCTCGTCCTTGTTATGATTCGGATGAGGTATATTCTCTTTTAAAACTAGTTATTGTTGGGGAACGTTGCAGAAAATAAAATTTTTCCTATGGTTTCACCAAGATCCATCTATGAGTTCATCTAAGCAACGAGTGAAAGGGGAGATGCATCTACATACCACTTTGTAGATCGCGAGCGGAAGCGTTCAAAAGAACGGGGTTGAAGTAGTCGTTCTCGTCGTGATCCTATCACCGGAGATCCTAGCGCCGAACGGACGGCACCTCCGCGTTCAACACACGTACGGTCAGCGTGACGTCTCCTCCGTCTTGATCCAGCAAGGGGGTAGGAGAGGTTGATGATGATCCAGCAGCACGACGGCGTGGTGGTGGATGCAGCAGAACTCCGGCAGGGCTTCGCCAAGCTGCTGCGGGAGGAGGACGAGGTGTAGCAGGGGGAGGGAGGCACCAAGACTTGGGGTGCGGCTGCCCTCCCCTTTTCCCTCCTTTATATAGGCCCCCAGGGGGGCGCCGGACCTGGGAGATGCAATCTCCCAAGGGGGGTGGCGGCCAGGGGGGTGGAGTGCCCCCCAAGGCAAGTGGTGCGCCCCCCACCTAGGGTTTCCAACCCTAGGTGCAGGGGGGGCTAAGGGGGGTGCACCAGCCCACTAGGGGCTGGTTCCCCTCCCACTTCAGCCCACCTGTCCCTCCGGGATAGGTGGCCCCACCCGGTGGACCCCCGGGACCCTTCCGGTGGTCCCGGTACAATACCGGGTGACCCCAAAACTTTCCCGATGGCCGAAACAGCACTTCCTATATAGTTTTCTTTACCTCCGGAACATTCTGGAACTCCTCGTGACGTCCGGGATCTCATCCGGGACTCCGAACAACATTCAGTTTGCCGCATACTCATATTCATACAACCCCAGCGTCACCGAACCTTAACTGTGTAGACCCTACGGGTTCAGGAGACATGCAGACATGACCGAGACAGCTCTCCGGTCAATAACCAACAGCGCGATCTGGATACTCATGTTGGCTCCCACATACTCCTCGATGATCTCATCGGATGAACCACGATGTCGAGGGTTCAAGCAACCCCGTATACTATTCCCTTTGTCAGACGGTATGTTACTTGCCCGAGACTCGATCGTCGGTATCCCAATACCTCGTTCAGTCTCGTTACCGGCAAGTCACTTTACTCGTACCGTAATGCATGATCCCGTGACCAGACACTTGGTCACCTTGAGCTCATTATGATGATGCACTACCGAGTGGGCCCAGTGATACCTCTCCATTATCCGGAGTGACAAATCCTAGTCTCGATCCATGTCAACCCAACAGACACTTTCGGAGATACCTGTAGTGCACCTTTATAGCCACCCAGTTACGTTGTGACGTTTGGTACACCCAAAGCACTCCTACGGTATCCGGGAGTTACACGATCTCATGGTCTAAGGAAAAGATACTTGACATTGGAAAAGCTCTAGCAAAACGAACTACACGATCTTGTGCTATGCTTAGGATTGGGTCTTGTCCATCACATCATTCTCCTAATGATGTGATCCCCTTGTCAATGACATCTAATGTCCATAGTCAGGAAACCATGACTATCTGTTGACCAACGAGCTAGTCAACTAGAGGCTTACTAGGGACGTATTGTGGTCTATGTATTCACACGTGTATTATGATTTCTAGATAATACAATTATAGCATGAATAAAAGACAATTATCATGAACAAGGAAATATAATAATAATCCTTTTATTATTGCCTCTAGGGCATATTTCCAACAGTCTCCCACTTGCACTAGAGTCAATAATCTAGTTACATTGGGATGAATCGAACACCCATAGAGTTCTGGTGTTGATCATGTTTTGCTCGCGAGAGAGGTTTAGTCAACGGATCTACGACATTCAGATCAGTATGCACTTTGCAAATTTCTATGTCTCCATCTTGAACATTTTCACGGATGGAGTTGAAACGACGCTTGATGTGCCTGGTCTTCTTGTGAAACCTGTGCTCCTTGGCAAGGGCAATAGCTCCAGTGTTGTCACAGAAGAGTTTGATCGGCCCCGACGCATTGGGTATGACTCCTAGGTTGGTGATGAACTCCTTCACCCAAATTGCTTCATGCGCTGCCTCCGAGGCTGCCATGTACTCCGCTTCACATGTAGATCCCGCCACGACGCTCTGCTTGCAGCTGCACCAGCTTACTGCTCCACCATTCAACATATACACGCATCCGGTTTGTGACTTAGAGTCATCCAGATCTGTGTCGAAGCTAGCGTCAACGTAACCCTTTACGACGAGCTCTTCGTCACCTCCATAAACGAGAAACATGTCATTTGTCCTTTTCAGGTACTTCAGGATATTCTTGACCGCTGTCCAGTGTTCCTTGCCGGGATTACTTTGGTACCTTCCTACCAAACTTACGGCAAGATTTACATCAGGTCTGGTACACAGCATGGCATACATAATAGATCCTATGGCTGAGGCATAGGGGATGACGCTCATCTCTTCTTTCTCTTTTGCCGTGGTCGGGCATTGAGCCGAGCTCAATCTCACACCTTGCAGTACAGGCAAGAACCCTTTCTTGGACTGATCCATTTTGAACTTCTTTAAAATCTTATCAAGGTATGTGCTTTGTGAAAGACCTATGAGGCGTCTCGATCTATCCCTATAGATCTTGATGCCTAATATGTAAGCAGCTTCTCCAAGGTCCTTCATTGAAAAACACTTATTCAAGCAGGCCTTAATGCTGTCCAAGAATTCTATATCATTTCCCATCAAAAGTATGTCATCTACATATAATATGAGAAATTCTACAGAGCTCCCATTCACTTTCTTGTAAGCGCAGGCTTCTCCATAAGTCTAAGTAAACCCAAATGCTTTGATCATCTCATCAAAGCAAATGTTCCAACTCCGAGATGCTTGCACCAGCCCATAAATGGATCGCTCGAGCTTGCACACTTTGTTAGCATTCTTAGGATCGACAAAACCTTCCGGCTGCATCATATACAACTCTTCCTTAAGATAGCCGTTAAGGAATGCCATTTTGATGTCCATCTGCCATATCTCATAACCATAGTATGCGGCAATTGCTAACATGATTCAGACGGACTTAAGCTTCGCTACGGGAGAGAAAGTCTCATCGTAGTCAATCCCTTGAACTTGCCGATAACCCTTAGCGACAAGTCGAGCTTTATAGATGGTGACACTACCATCCGCGTCCGTCTTCTTCTTAAAGATCCATTTGTTTTCTATCGCTCGCCGATCATCGGGCTAGTCAGTCAAAGTCCATACTTTGTTTTCATACATGGATTCTATCTCAGATTGCATGGCTTCTAGCCATTTGTTGGAATCTAGGCCCGCCATCGCTTCTTCATAGTTCGAAGGTTCACCGTTGTCTAACAACATGATTTCCAGGACAGGGTTGCCATACCAATCTGGTGTGGAACGTGTCCTTGTGGACCTACGAAGTTCAGTAGCAACTTGATCCGAAGTACCTTGATCATCATCATTAATTTCCTCTCCAGTTGGTGTAGGCACCATAGGAACATTTTCCTGAGCTGCACTACTTTCCGGTTCAAGAGGTAGTAGTTCATCGAGTTCTACTTTCCTCCCACTTACTCCTTTCGAGAGAAACTCTTTTTCCAGAAAGGATCCGTTCTTGGCAACAAAGATCTTGCCTTCGGATCTAAGGTAGAAGGTATACCCAATGGTTTCTTTGGGGTATCCTATGAAGACGCATTTTTCCAACTTGGGTTCGAGCTTTTCAGGTTGAAGTTTCTTGACATAAGCATCGCATCCCCAAACTTTTAGAAACGACAGCTTAGGTTTCTTCCCAAACCATAATTCATACGGTGCCCTATTTAAAGTGAATGTAGCTGTCTCTAGAGCGTATCCCCAAAATGATAGCGATAAATCGGTAAGAGACATCATAGATCGCACCATATCCAATAGAGTGCGATTACGATGTTCGGACACACCGTTACGCTGAGGTGTTCCAGGCGGCGTGAGTTGTGAAACGATTCCACATTTTCTTAAGTGTGTACCAAATTCGTGACTTAAATATTCTCCTCCACGATCCGATCGTAAGAATTTTATCTTTCGGTCACGTTGATTCTCTACTTCATTCTGAAATTCCTTGAACTTTTCAAAGGTCTCAGACTTGTGTTTCATCAAGTAGACATACCCATATCTACTCAAGTCATCAGTGAGAGTGAGAACATAATGATATCCTCCGCGAGCCTCAACGCTCATTGGACTGCACACATTGGTATGTATGATTTCCAATAAGTTGGTTGCTCGCTCCATTGTTCCGGAGAACGAAGTCTTGGTCATTTTACCCATGAGGCATGGTTCACACGTGTCAAATGATTCATAATCGAGAGACTCTAAAAGTCCATCAGTATGGAGCTTCTTCATGCGCTTGACACCTATGTGACCAAGGCGGCAGTGCCACAAGTATGTGGGACTATCGTTATCAACTTTACATCTTTTGGTATTCACACTATGAATATGTGTAACATTACGTTCGAGATTCATTAAGAATAAACCATTGACCATCGGGGCATGACCATAAAACATATCTCTCATATAAATAGAACAACCATTATTCTCGGATTTAAATGAGTAGCCATCTCGTATCAAACGAGATCCAGATACAATGTTCATGCTCAAACTTGGCACTAAATAACAATTATTGAGCTTTAAAACTAATCCCGTAGGTAAATGTAGAGGTAGCGTGCCAACGGCGATCACATCGACCTTGGAACCATTCCCGACACGCATCGTCACCTCGTCCTTCGCCAGTCTCCGCTTATTCCGCAGCTCCTGCTGTGAGTTACAAATGTGAGCAACGGCACTGGTATCAAATACCCAGGAGTTACTACGAGTACTGGTAAGGTACACATCAATTACATGTATATCAAATATACCTTTAGTGTTGCCGACATTCTTGTCCGCTAAGTATTTGGGGCAGTTCCGCTTCCAGTGACCCTTCCCTTTGCAATAAAAGCACTCAGTCTCAGGCTTGGGTCCATTCTTTGACTTCTTCCCGGACACTGGCTTACCGGGCACGGCAACATCTTTGCCATCCTTCTTGAAGTTCTTCTTACCCTTGCCCTTCTTGAACTTAGTGGTCTTATTGACCATCAACACTTGATGTTCTTTCTCGATTTCAACCTCTGCTCACTTCAGCATTGAGAATACTTCAGGAATGGTCTTCACCATCCCTTGCATATTGTAGTTCAACACAAAGCTCTTGTAGCTCGGTGGGAGCGACTGAAGGATTCTGTCAATGACAGCCTCGTCCGGGAGGTTGATCTCCAGCTGGGACAGGCGGTTGTGCAACCCAGACATTTTGAGTATGTGCTCACTGACAGAACTGTTTTCCTCCATCTTACCACTATAGAACTTGTCGAAGACTTCATATCTCTCGAACCGGGCATGAGCTTGGAAAACCATTTTCAGCTCCTCGAACATCTCATATGCTCTGTGTTTCTCAAAACGCTTTTGGAGCCCCGGTTCTAAGCTGTAAAGCATGCCGCACTGAATGAGGGAGTAATCATCAACACGTGATTGCCAAGTGTTCATAACGTCTTGGTTCTCTGGGACGGGTGCTTCACCTAGCGGTGCATCTAGGACATAATCTTTCTTGGCTGCTATGAGGATGATCCTCAGGTTCCGGACCCAGTCCGAATAGTTGCTGCCATCATCTTTCAGCTTGGTTTTCTCTAGGAACGCGTTGAAGTTCATGTTGACCTGAGCATTGGCCATTTGATCTACAAGACATATTTTGCAAAAGTTTTAGACTAAGTTCATGATAATTAAGTTCATCTAATCAAATTATTTAATGAGCTCCCACTCAGATTAGACATCCGTCTAGTCATCTAAGTGTTACACGATCCGAGTCGACTAGGTTGTGTCCGATCATCACGTGAGACGGACTAGTCATCATCGGTGAACATCTCCATGTTGATCGTATCTTCCATACGACTCATGTTCGACCTTTCGGTCTCTGTGTTCCGAGGCCATGTCTGTACATGCTAGGCTCGTCAAGTTAACCCTAAGTGTTCTGCATGTGTAAATTTGTCTTACACCCGTTGTATGTGAACGTAAGGATCTATCACACCCGATCATCACGTGGTGCTTCGAAACGACGAACTTTATCAACGGTGCACAGTTAGGGGGAACACTTTCTTGAAATTATTATAAGGGATCATCTTATTTACTACCGCCATTCTAAGTAAACAAGATGCATAAAATATAATAAACATCACATGCAATTATATAGTAGTGACATGATATGGCCAATATCATATAGCTCCTTCGATCTCCATCTTCGGGGCTCCATGATCATCTTCATCACCGGCATGACACCATGGTCTCCATCATCATGATCTCCATCATTGTGTCTTCATGAAGTTGTCACGCCAACGACTACTTCTACTTCTATGGCTAATGCAATTAGCAATAAAGTAAAGTAATTTACATGGCGTTCTTCAATGAAATGCAGGTCATATAAAAATAAAGACAACTCCTATGGCTCCCGCCGGTTGTCATACTCATCGACATGCAAGTCATGATTCCTATTACAAGAACATGATCTCATACATCACAATATATCATTCATCATTCATCACAACTTCTGGCCATATCACATCACATGACAATTGCTGCAAAAACAAGTTAGACGTCCTCTAATTGTTGTTGCATCTTTTACGTGGCTGCAATTGGGTTCTAGCAAGAACATTTTCTTACCTACGAATAACCACAACGTGATTTTGTCAACTTCTATTTACCCTTCATAAGGACCCTTTTCATCTAATCCGCTCCAACTAAAGTAGGAGAGACAAACACCCGCTAGCCACCTTATGCAACTAGTGCATGTCAGTCGGTGGAACCTGTCTCACGTAAGCGTACGTGTAAGGTCGGTCCGGGCCGCTTCATCCCACAATACCGCTGAAGCAAGAAAAGACTAGTAGCGGCAAGCAAGTTGACAAGATCTACGCCCACAAAAAAATGTTGTTCTACTCGTGCAATAGAGAACTTACGCATAGATCTAGCTCTGATACCACTGTTGGGGAACGTTGCAGAAAATAAAAAATTTCCTACGGTTTCACCAAGATCCATCTATGAGTTCATCTAAGCAACGAGTGAAAGGGGACATGCATCTACATACCACTTTGTAGATCGCGAGCGGAAGCGTTCAAAAGAACGGGGTTGAAGTAGTCGTTCTCATCGTGATCCTATCACCGGAGATCCTAGCGCCGAACGGACGACACCTACGCATTCAACACACGTACGGTCAGCGTGACGTCTCCTCCGTCTTGATCCAGCAAGGGGGTAGGAGAGGTTGATGATGATCCAGCAGCACGACGGCGTGGTGGTGGATGCAGCAGAACTCCGGCAGGGCTTTGCCAAGCTGCTGCGGGAGGAGGACGAGGTGTAGCAGGGGGAGGGAGGCGCCAAGACTTGGGGTGCGGCTGCCCTCCCCTTTTCCCTCCTTTATATAGGCCCCCAGGGGGGGCGGCGGCCAGGGGGGTGGAGTGCCCCCCAAGGCAAGTGGTGCCCCCCCACATAGGGTTTCCAACCCTAGGCGTAGGGGGGCCCAAGGGGGGGTGCACCAGCCCACTAGGGGCTGGTTCCCCTCCCACTTCAGCCCACGTGGCCCTCCGGGATAGGTGGCCCCACCCGGTGGACCCCCGGGACCTTTGGTCCCGGTACAATACCGGGTGACCCCGAAACTTTCCCGATGGCCGAAACAGCACTTCCTATATAGTTTTCTTTACCTCCGGACCATTCCGGAACTCCTCGTGACGTCCGGGATCTCATACGGGACTCCGAACAACATTCGGTTTGCTGCATACTCATATTCATACAACCCTAGCGTCACCGAACCTTAAGTGTGTAGACCCTACGGGTTCGGGAGACATGCAGACATGACCGAGACAGCTCTCCGGTCAATAACCAACAGCAGGATCTGGATACCCATGTTGGCTCCCACATACTCCTCGATGATCTCATCGGATGAACCACGATGTCGAGGGTTCAAGCAACCCCGTATACTATTCCCTTTGTCAGACGGTATGTTACTTGCCCGAGACTCAATCGTCGGTATCCCAATACCTCGTTCAGTCTCATTACCGGCAAGTCACTTTACTCGTACCGTAATGCATGATCCTGTGACCAGACACTTGGTCACTTTGAGCTCATTATGATGATGCACTACCGAGTGGGCCCAGTGATACCTCTCCGTTATCCGGAGTGACAAATCCTAGTCTCGATCCGTGTCAACCCAATAGACACTTTCGGAGATACCTGTAGTGCACCTTTATAGTCACCCAGTTACATTGTGACGTTTGGTACACCCAAAGCACTCCTACGGTATCCGGGAGTTACACGATCTCATGGTCTAAGGAAAAGATACTTGACATTGGAAAAGCTCTAGCAAAACGAACTACACGATCTTGTGCTATGCTTAGGATTGGGTCTTGTCCATCACATCATTCTCCTAATGATGTGATCCCGTTGTCAACGAGATCTAATGTCCACAGTCAGGAAACCATGACTATCTGTTGACCAACGAGCTAGTCAACTAGAGGCTTACTAGGGACGTATTGTGGTCTATGTATTCACACGTGTATTACGATTTCCGGATAATACAATTATAGCATGAATAAAAGACAATTATTATGAACAAGGAAATATAATAATAATCCTTTTATTATTGCCTCTTGGGCATATTTCCAACAGTTATTGCATTTCGTGTTTATGACAAATTATGCCCATCAAGTTGACATAGATATTTTTATCTAGGAGGTATGTGAACCGGAAATTCCAACCGACCATATTGTCGAGAGGTTAAATTTAGTTGAAAGAGAAAACGAGTATTTGAAAGAAAAATTGAAAAGAATTGAGGGGGAGAAGATGGAATTGGAGTTGCATGTTGCCGATGTCGTCGATGATCACAAAATCAAGATGGAGAAAATGAGGTTGAAGATTAGAAAGATTAGAAAATATGCCATTGATAGTGTGGCTTGGTATCATTATGTTGTTGGATCAATTGTTACCTTAGTTGCGATCTTCATCGCATTTGTTGTTGCATTTAAATTCTTTAGCTAGAGAGTTATTTGTATGTTGCATTTAATTAAGTGTTGTATATGACCTTTATGTATGAACTTTATGTATGAACTTGTGTTAATTTGGTCTATTCGGTGTTGTGTAATGGAGATGAGCCGACAATGGATGTATGATGACCTATGCTCTCCCGTGTTCATTAATGGAGTGCATACTTTTCTCCTTGCCGCTGAGGAAAACAAGCGGGCGGATGGTTTTATGCCTTGTCCATGTGCTGGCTGTAAGAAGGTTACTCTACGTCAAGAACCATTCACGTCCACCTATTTGAGTCTTGTTTCATGCCCCACTATAATGTTTGGACCAAGCACGGAGAAATAGGGGTTATGATGGAAGACAATGAAGAAGAAGAGGACGAAGATGGCTATCCTGGCCATGGGTTCCCTGAATACGATGATACAACAATGGGGGAAGAAGCTGAGCCGACAATGCAGGAAGAAGCTAAAGAAGAGGCACAAGATGAGCCCGCTGATGATCTAGGTCGGGCGATTGCCGATGCAAAGAGAAACTGCGCAAGTGATCTGGAGAGGACGAAGTTGTAGCGCATGTTAGAGGATCACAAGAAATTGTTGTACCCGAATTGCGAAGTTGACAAAAAAAAGTTGGGCACCACACTTGAATTGCTGCAATGGAAGGCAGATAATGGTGTATCTGACAAGGGATTTGGAAAGTTGCTGGTAATGATAAAGAATATGCTTCCAAAGGACAACGAATTGCCCGAGAGTATGTATGAAGCAAAGAAGGTTGTCTTCCCTCTAGGGTTAGAGGTGCAAAAGATACATGCATGCCCTAATGACTGCATCCTCTACGGCGGTGAGTACGAGGATTTGAACGCTTGCCCGATATGTGGTGCATTGTGTTATAAGATCAGTCGCGATGACCCTGGTGATGTCGAGGGTGAGCGCCCTAGGAAGAAGATTCCTGCCAAGGTGATGTGGTATGCTCCTATAATACCACGGTTGAAACGTTTGTTCCAAAACAAAGAGCATGCGAAGGTGATGCGGTGGCACGCAGAAGACCGTAAGAAAGACGGAAAGTTGAGAGTACCCGCTGACGGTTCGCAGTGGAGAAAAATCGAGAGAAAGTACTGGGAGGAGTTTGTAGGTGACCCAAGGAACGTATGGTTTGGTCTAAGTGCAGATGGCATTAATCCTTTTGGAGAGCAGAGCAGCAACCATAGCACGTGGCCAGTGACTCTATGTTTGTATAACCTTCCTCCTTGGTTGTGCATGAAGCGGAAGTTCATTATGATGCAAGTGCTCATCCAAGGCCCTAAGCAACCCGGCAACGACATTGATGTGTACCTAAGGCCATTAGTTGAAGAACTATTACAGCTATGGAATGGAACAGGTGTACGTGCGTGGGATGAGCACGGACAGGAAGAATTTGACCTAAAGGCGTTGCTGTTCGTGACCATCAATGATTGGCCTGCTCTCAGTAACCTTTCAGGACAGACAAACAAGGGACACCGCGGATGCACGCACTGTTTGGATGATACCGACAGTATATATTTGGATAGTTGTAGGAAGAATGTGTACCTGGGCCATCGTCGATTTCTTCCGACAAGGCATCCCGTAAGAAAGAAAGGCAAGCATTTCAAAGGTGAGGCGGATCATCGGACGAAGCCTCGCCACCGTACTGGTGCTGATGTACATGATATGGTCAAGGATTTGAAGGTAATCTTTGGAAAGGGTCCTGGCGGACAACCTGTTCTGAAGGACGCTGACGGACGCGCACCCATGTGGAAGAAGAGATCTATATTTTGGGACCTGCTGTTGGAAATATGCCCTAGAGGCAATAATAAAAGTATTATTATATTTCATTGTTCATGATAATTGTCTTGTATTCATGCTATAACTGTATTATCCGGAAATCGTAATACACGTGTGAATACTTAGACCACACTATGTCCCTGGTAAGCCTCTAGTTGACCAGCTCGTTGTGATCAACAGATAGTCATGGTTTCCTGACTATGGACATTGGATGTCATTGATAACGGGATCACATCATTAGGAGAATGATGTGATGGACAAGACCCAATCCTAAGCATAGCATAAAAGATCGTGTAGTTCGTTTTGCTAGAGCTTTGCAAGTGTCAAGTATCTCTTCCTTCGACCATGAGATCGTGTAACTCCCGGATACCGTAAGAATGCCTTGGGTGTACCAAACGTCACAACGTAACTGGGTGACTATAAAGGTACATTACAGGTATCTCCGAAAGTAGCTGTTGGGTTGACACGGATCGAGACTGGGATTTGTCACTCCGTATGACGGAGAGGTATCTCTGGGCCCACTCGGTAATGCATCATCATAATGAGCTCAATGTGACCAAGGTGTTGGACACGGGATCATGCATTACGGCACGAGTAAAGTGACTTGCCGGTAACGAGACTGAACAAGGTATTGGGATACCGACGATCGAGTCTCGGGCAAGTAACGTACCGATTGACAAAGGGAATTGCATACAGGGTTTTGATCGAATCCTCGACATAGTGGTTCATCCGATGACAACATCGAGGAGCATGTGGGAGCCATCATGGGTATCCAGATCCCGCTGATGGTTATTGACTAAGAGAGTCTCGGTCATGTCTACATGTCTCCCGAACCCGTAGGGTCTACACACTTAAGGTTCAGTCACGCTAGGGTTGTAGGGATATGTATATGCAGTAACCCAAATGTTGTTCAGAGTCCCGGATGAGATCACGGACGTCACGAGGAGTTCCGGAATGGTCCGGAGGTAAAGATTTATATATGGGAAGTCCTGTTTCGGGCATCGGGACAAGTTTCGGGGTTATCGGTATTGTACCGGGACCACCGGAGGGGTCCCGGGGGCCCACCGGGTGGGGCCACCCATCCGCGGGGGCCACATGGGCTGTAGGGGGTGCGCCTTGGCCTACATGGGCCAAGGGCACCAGCCCCACAAGGCCCATGCGCCTAGGGTTCCAAAGGGGGAGGAGTCCTACTAGTGGAAGGCACCTCCTAGGTGCCTTGGGGGGGAGGGAAACCCCCCTAGGCTGCCGCACCCCCTAGGAGATTGGATCTCCTAGGGCCGGCCACCCCCCCTTGGCACCCCTATATATAGTGGGGGGAGAGGAGGGACTTCATACCTGGTGCCCTGGCCTTTGGTTGCCTCCTTCTCCCTCCCCAACACCTCCTCCAACTCCATAGCGCTTAGCGAAGCTCTGCCGGAGTACTGCAGCTCCATCAACACCACGCCGTCGTGCTGCTGCTGGTGCCATCTCCCTCAACCTCTCCTCCCTTCCTTGCTGGATCAAGAAGGAGGAGACGTGGCTGATCCGTACGTGTGTTGAACGCGGAGGTGCCGTCCGTTCGGCGCAGGTCATCGGTGATTTGGATCACGTCGAGTACGACTACATCATCACCTTACAAGCTTCCGCACGCGATCTACAAGTGGTATGTAGATGCAAACTCTCTCCCTGGACTCGTTGCTTAGATGAACTCATAGATGGATCTTGGTGAAACCGTAGGAAAAATTTTAATTTTCTGCAACGTTCCCCAACAGTGGCATCATGAGCTAGGTCTATGCGTAGTTCTCTTTGCACGAGTAGAACACAATTTTGTTGTGGGCGTGGATTTTGTCATCTTACTTGCCTCTACTAGTCTTTTCTTGCTTCGACGGTATTGTGGGATGAAGCGGCCCGGACCAACCTTACACGTACGCTTACGTGAGACCGGTTCCACCGACTGACATGCACTAGTTGCATAAGGTGGCTGGCGGGTGTCTGTCTCTCCCACTTTAGTTGGAGCGGAATCAATGAACAGGGCCCTTATGAAGGGTAAATAGAAGTTGACAAAATCACGTTGTGGTGATTCGTAGGTAAGAAAACGTTCTTGCTAGAACCCAATTGCAGCCACGTAAAAGATGCAACAACAATTAGAGGACGTCTAACTTGTTTTTGCAGCAATTGATCATGTGATGTGATATGGCCAGAAGTTGTGATGAATGATGAATTGTGATGTATGA
Source organism: Triticum aestivum (assembly GCF_018294505.1). NCBI lineage: Eukaryota > Viridiplantae > Streptophyta > Magnoliopsida > Poales > Poaceae > Triticum > Triticum aestivum. The sequence continues at coordinate 641,088,939 of NC_057813.1, forward strand.
GATCATGTTCTTTGTAATAGGATTCTAGACTTGCATGTCGATGAGTATGACAACCGGCAGGAGCCATAGGAGTTGTCATTATTTTTTGTATGACCTGCGTGTCATTGAATTACGTCATGTAAACTACTTTACTTTATTGCTAAACGTTAGTCATAGAAGTAGAAGTAGTCGTTGGCGTGACAACTTCATGAAGACACGATGATGGAGATCATGATGATGGAGATCATGGTGTCAAGCCGGTGACAAGATGATCATGGAGCCCCGAAGATGAAGATCAATGGAGCTATATGATATTGGCCATATCATGTCACAACTATATAATTGCATGTGATGTTTATTATGTATTATGCATCTTGTTTACTTAGGACGACGGTAGTAAATAAGATGATCCCTTATAAAATTTCAAGAAGTGTTCTCCCCTAACTGTGCACCGTTGCTACAGTTCGTCGTTTCTAAGCACCACGTGATGATCGGGTGTGATGGATTCTTACGTTCACATACAACGGGTGTAAGACAGTTTTACACAGCGAAAACACTTAGGGTTAACTTGACGAGCCTAGCATGTACAGACATGGCCTCGGAACACGGAGACCGAAAGGTCGAACACGAATCGTATAGAAGATACGATCAACATGAAAATGTTCACCGACGATGATTAGTCCGTCTCACGTGATGATCGGACACGGGCTAGTCGACTCGGATCGTGTAACACTTAGATGACTAAAGGGATGTCTAATCTAAGTGGGAGTTCATAATTTGATTAGAACTTTATTATCATGAACATAGTCTAAAAACCTTTGCAAATATGTCTTGTAGATCAATGGCCAACGCTAATGTCAACATGAACTTCAACGCGTTCCTAGAGAAAACCAAGCTGAAAGATGATGGCAGCAACTATACAGACTGGGTCCGGAACCTGAGGATCATCCTCATAGCTGCCAGGAAACAATATGTCCTAGAAGGACCGCTAGGTGACGCTCCCGTCCCAGAGAACCAAGACATTATGAATGATTGGCAAACTCGCGCTGATGATTACTCCCTCGTTCAGTGCGGCATGCTTTACAGCTTAGAACCGGGGCTCCAAAAACGTTTTGAGCATCACGGAGCATATGAGATGTTCGAAGAGCTGAAACTAGTTTTTCAAGCTCATGCCCGGGTCGAGAGATATGATGTCTCCGACAAGTTCTACAGTTGTAAGATGGAGGAAAACAGTTCTGTCAGTGAGCACATCCTGAAGATGTCTGGGTTGCACAACCGTATGACCCAGCTAAACATTAACCTCCCAGATGAGGCGGTCATTGACAGAATCCTCCAGTCGCTCCCACCAAGCTACAAGAGCTTTGTGATAAACTACAACATGCAAGGAATGGAAAAGACCATTCCTGAATTGTTCTCGATGCTGAAGTCAGCAGAGGCTGAAATCAAGAAAGAACATCAAGTGTTGATGGTCAATAAGACCACTAAGTTCAAGAAGGGCAAGGGTAAGAAGAACTTCAAGAAGGACGGCAAAGATGTTGCCGCGCCTGGTAAGCCAGTTACCGGGAAGAAGTCAAAGAATGGACCCAAGCCTGAGACTGAGTGCTTTTATTGCAAGGGGAAGGGTCACTGGAAGCGGAACTGCCCCAAATACTTAGCGGATAAGAAGGCCGGCAACACCAAAGCAGGAGCTGCGGAATAAACGGAGACTGGCAAAGGACGAGGTGACGATGCGCGTCGGGAATGGTTCCAAAGTCGATGTGATCGCCGTCGGCACGCTGCCTCTACATTTACCTACGGGATTAGTTTTGAACCTCAATAATTGTTATTTAGTGCCAAGTTTGAGCATGAACATTGTATCTGGATCTCGTTTAATACGAGATGGCTACTCATTTAAGTCTGAGAATAATGGTTGTTCGATTTATATGAGAGATATGTTTTATGGTCATGCTCCGATGGTAAATGGTTTATTCTTAATGAATCTCGAGCGTAATATTACACATGTTCATAGTGTAGATGCCAAAAGATTTAAAGTTGATAACGATAGTCCCACATACTTGTGGCACTGCCGCCTTGGTCACATTGGTGTCAAGCGCATGAAGAAGCTCCATGCAGATGGACTTTTAGAGTCTCTTGATTATGAATCATTTGACACGTGCGAACCATGCCTCTTAGGTAAAATGACCAAGACTCCGTTCTCCGGAACAATGGAGCGAGCAACCAACTTGTTGGAGATCATACATACCGATGTGTGCGGTCCAATGAGCGTTGAGGCTCGCGGAGGATATCGTTATGTTCTCACTCTCACAGATGACTTGAGTAGATATGGGTATGTCTACTTAATGAAACACAAGTCTGAGACCTTTGAAAAGTTCAAGGAATTTCAGAATGAGGTGGAGAATCAACGTGACCGAAAGATAAAATTCTTACGATCAGATCGTGGAGGAGAATACTTAAGTCACGAATTTGGTACACACTTAAAGAAATGTGGAATCGTTTCACAGCTCACGCCGCCTGGAACACCTCAGCGAAACGGTGTGTCCGAACGTCGTAATCGCACTCTATTGGATATGGTGCGGTCTATGATGTCTCTTACCGATTTACCGCTATCATTTTGGGGATACGCTCTAGAGACAGCTACATTCACTTTAAATAGGGCACCGTCTAAATCCGTTGAGACGACACCGTATGAATTATGGTTTGGAAAGAAACCTAAGCTGTCGTTTCTAAAAGTTTGGGGATGCGAAGCTTATGTCAAGAAACTTCAACCTGAAAAGCTCGAAGCCAAGTCGGAAAAATGCGTATTCATAGGATACCCTAAGGAAACTATAGGGTATACCTTCTACTTAAGATCCGAAGGCAAGATCTTTGTTGCCAAGAACGGGTGCTTTCTGGAAAAAGAGTTTCTCTCGAAAGAAGTAAGTGGGAGGAAAGTAGAACTCGATGAAGTACTACCTCTTGAGCGGGATAGTGACGCAGCACAGGAAACCATTCCTGTGATGCCCACACCAACTGAAGAGGAAAACCATGATAATGATCAAGGTACTCCGGATCAAGTTACTGCTGAACTTCGTAGGTCCACAAGGACACGTTCCGCACCAGAGTGGTACGGCAACCCTGTCCTGGAAATCATGTTGTTAGACAACAATGAACCTTCGAACTATGAAGAAGCAATGACGGGCCCGGATTCCAACAAATGGCTTGAAGCCATGAAATCCGAGATAGAATCCATGTATGAAAACAAAGTATGGACTTTGACAGACTTGCCCGATGATCGGCGAGCGATAGAAAACAAATGGATCTTTAAGAAGAAGACGGACGCGGATGGTAATGTTACCATCTATAAAGCTCGACTTGTCGCTAAGGGTTATCGACAGGTTCAAGGGATTGACTACGACGAGACATTCTCTCCCGTAGCGAAGCTAAAGTCCGTCCGAATCATGTTAGCAATTGCCGCATACTATGATTATGAGATATGGCAGATGGACGTCAAAACAGCATTCCTTAACGGGCATCTTAAGGAAGAACTGTATATGATACAGCCGGAAGGTTTTGTCGATCCTCAGAACGCTAACAAAGTATGCAAGCTCCAGCGATCCATTTATGGACTGGTGCAAGCATCTCGGAGTTGGAACATTCGCTTTGATGAGATGATCAAAGCGTTTGGGTTTATGCAGACTTATGGAGAAGCCTGCGTTTACAAGAAAGTGAGTGGGAGCTCTGTAGCATTTCTCATATTATATGTAGATGACATACTCCTGATGGGAAATAATATAGAATTTCTGGACAGCATTAAGGCCTACTTGAATAAGTGTTTTTCAATGAAGGACCTTGGAGAAGCTGCTTATATATTAGGCATCAAGATCTATAGAGATAGATCGAGACGCCTCATAGGTCTTTCACAAAGTACATACCTTGATAAGATTTTGAAGAGATTCAGAATGGATCAGTCCAAGAAGGGGTTCTTGCCTATGTTACAAGGTATGAGACTGAGCTCAGCTCAGTCACCGACCACGGCAAAAGATAAAGAAGAGATGAGTGTCATCCCCTATGCTTCAGCCATAGGATCTATTATGTATGCCATGCTGTGTACCAGACCCGATGTAAACCTTGCCGTAAGTTTGGTAGCAAGATACCAAAGTAATCCCGGCAAGGAACACTGGACAGCGGTCAAGAATATCCTGAAGTACCTGAAAAGGACAAAGGACATGTTTCTCGTTTATGGAGGAGACGAAGAGCTCGTCGTAAAGGGTTACGTCGACGCTAGCTTCGACTCAGATCCGGATGACTCTAAGTCACAAACCGGATACGTGTATATGTTGAATGGTGGAGCAGTAAGCTGGTGCAGCTGCAAGCAGAGCGTCGTGGCGGGATCTACGTGTGAAGCGGAGTACATGGCAGCCTCGGAGGCAGCACATGAAGCGATTTGGGTGAAGGAGTTCATCACCGACCTAGGAGTCATACCCAATGCGTCGGGGCCGATCAAACTCTTCTGTGACAACACTGGAGCTATTGCCCTCGCAAAGGAGCCCAGGTTTCACAAGAAGACCAGGCACATCAAGCGTCGTTTCAACTCCATCCGTGAAAATGTTCAAGATGGAGACATAGAGATTTGCAAAGTGCACACGGATCTGAATGTCGCAGATCCGCTGACTAAACCTCTCTCGCGTGCAAAACATGATCAACACCAGAACTCTATGGGTGTTCGATTCATCACAATGTAACTAGATTAGTGACTCTAGTGCAAGTGGGAGACTGTTGGAAATATGCCCTAGAGGCAATAATAAAAGTATTATTATATTTCATTGTTCATGATAATTGTCTTGTATTCATGCTATAACTGTATTATCCGGAAATCGTAATACACGTGTGAATACTTAGACCACACTATGTCCCTGGTAAGCCTCTAGTTGACCAGCTCGTTGTGATCAACAGATAGTCATGGTTTCCTGACTATGGACATTGGATGTCATTGATAACGGGATCACATCATTAGGAGAATGATGTGATGGACAAGACCCAATCCTAAGCATAGCATAAAAGATCGTGTAGTTCGTTTTGCTAGAGCTTTGCAAGTGTCAAGTATCTCTTCCTTCGACCATGAGATCGTGTAACTCCCGGATACCGTAAGAATGCCTTGGGTGTACCAAACGTCACAACGTAACTGGGTGACTATAAAGGTACATTACAGGTATCTCCGAAAGTAGCTGTTGGGTTGACACGGATCGAGACTGGGATTTGTCACTCCGTATGACGGAGAGGTATCTCTGGGCCCACTCGGTAATGCATCATCATAATGAGCTCAATGTGACCAAGGTGTTGGACACGGGATCATGCATTACGGCACGAGTAAAGTGACTTGCCGGTAACGAGACTGAACAAGGTATTGGGATACCGACGATCGAGTCTCGGGCAAGTAACGTACCGATTGACAAAGGGAATTGCATACAGGGTTTTGATCGAATCCTCGACATAGTGGTTCATCCGATGACAACATCGAGGAGCATGTGGGAGCCATCATGGGTATCCAGATCCCGCTGATGGTTATTGACTAAGAGAGTCTCGGTCATGTCTACATGTCTCCCGAACCCGTAGGGTCTACACACTTAAGGTTCAGTCACGCTAGGGTTGTAGGGATATGTATATGCAGTAACCCGAATGTTGTTCGGAGTCCCGGATGAGATCCCGGACGTCACGAGGAGTTCCGGAATGGTCCGGAGGTAAAGATTTATATATGGGAAGTCCTGTTTCGGGCATCGGGACAAGTTTCGGGGTTATCGGTATTGTACCGGGACCACCGGAGGGGTCCCGGGGGCCCACCGGGTGGGGCCACCCATCCGCGGGGGCCACATGGGCTGTAGGGGGTGCGCCTTGGCCTACATGGGCCAAGGGCACCAGCCCCACAAGGCCCATGCGCCTAGGGTTCCAAAGGGGGAGGAGTCCTACTAGTGGAAGGCACCTCCTAGGTGCCTTGGGGGGGAGGGAAACCCCCCTAGGCTGCCGCACCCCCTAGGAGATTGGATCTCCTAGGGCCGGCCACCCCCCCTTGGCACCCCTATATATAGTGGGGGGAGAGGAGGGACTTCATACCTGGTGCCCTGGCCTTTGGTTGCCTCCTTCTCCCTCCCCAACACCTCCTCCAACTCCATAGCGCTTAGCGAAGCTCTGCCGGAGTACTGCAGCTCCATCAACACCACGCCGTCGTGCTGCTGCTGGTGCCATCTCCCTCAACCTCTCCTCCCTTCCTTGCTGGATCAAGAAGGAGGAGACGTGGCTGATCCGTACGTGTGTTGAACGCGGAGGTGCCGTCCGTTCGGCGCAGGTCATCGGTGATTTGGATCACGTCGAGTACGACTACATCATCACCTTACAAGCTTCCGCACGCGATCTACAAGTGGTATGTAGATGCAAACTCTCTCCCTGGACTCGTTGCTTAGATGAACTCATAGATGGATCTTGGTGAAACCGTAGGAAAAATTTTAATTTTCTGCAACGTTCCCCAACACCTGCCGTATTGGAAAGACCTAGAGGTCCGCTCCGCAATTGACGTGATGCACGTGACAAAGAATCTTTGCGTGACCCTGCTTGGCTTTTTGGGCGTGTATGGGAAGACAAAAGATACACCAGAGGCACGGGAGGACCAGCAATGTATGCACGGAAAAGACGACATACATCAGGGTCAGGCCAGCTACGCTCTTACCAAAGAAGAGAAGGAAATCTTCTTCGAATGACTGCTCAGCTAGAAGGTACCGTCTGGCTTCTCGTCTAATATAAAGGGAATAATAAATATGGCAGAGAAAAATTTCCAGAACCTAAAGTCTCATGACTGCCACGTGATTATGATGCAACTCCTTCCGGTTGCATTGAGGGGGCTTCTACCGGAAAACGTTCGATTAGCCATTGTAAAGCTATGTGCATTCCTCAATGCAATCTCTCAGAAGGTAATCGATCCAGAAATCATACCAAGGTTACAGAATGATTTGGTACAATGTCTTGTCAGTTTCGAGTTGGAGTTCCCACCATCCTTCTTCAACATCATGACGCACGTCCTAGTTCACCTTTGCAAAGAGATTAACGTTTTGGGTCCTGTATTTGTACACAATATGTTCCCCTTTGAAAGGTTCATGGGAGTCTTGAAGAAATATGTTCATAACCGTGCTAGGCCAGAAGGAAGCATCTCGAAGGGCCATGAAAATGAGGAGGTCATTGAGTTTTGTGTTGACTTTATTCCTGACCTTAAGCCTATTGGTGTTCCTGAATCGCGGCATAAGGGCAGACTGGAAGGAAAAGGCATGCTAGGAGGGCATCAAATAATATGTATGGACGGGCATTCTCTCACTGAAGCACACTACACAGTTCTACAGAATTCCGCCTTGGTGGCTCTGTATATGGAGGAACACAAGAATTTTCTATAGTCCAAACACCCGGAGAAGTCTGACGACTGGATTACACGCGAACAAACGAGGACTTTCGCCGGTTGGTTGCAGAAACGTGCCCTGAATGATGGAGATATTCAAAATGACCTGTACTCGCTGTCCCAGTTACCATCTTCAAATATAATGACTTTCAAAGGGTACCAGATAAATGGGAATACATTTTACACGATCGCCCAAGATAAGAAGAGCACCAACCAAAACAGTGGTGTCGGCTTTGATGCAACAACCAACACGGGAAAGGAAACATATTATGGTTACATAGAGGACATATGGGAACTTAACTATGGATCAGGTGATTTGAAGGTCCCTTTGTTTCGGTGCAAATGGGTCAATATGACATGAGGCGGGGTAACGGAAGACCCGCAGTACGGAATGACAATAGTGGATCTCAACAATCTTGCGTATGCAGACGAACCATTCGTCCTAGCCAATGATGTGGCGCAGGTTTTTTATGTGAAAGACATGTCTACCAGGACGAGAAAAAGAAAAGATAAGGAAGCGAATGGATCATACGATGAGCCAAAGCGCCACATAGTTCTTTCAGGAAAAAGAAACATCATGGGAGTGGATGACAAGACAGACATGTCAGAAGATTATGAAAAGTTTGATTAAATTGCTCCATTCACAGTGAATATTGACCCAAGCAACCAGTTAAATGATGAAGATTTTCCATGGCTACTGCGCAAAGGGACACATGCGAAGAAAAAGTTTCACACCCAAAGATCTGGGATGTGATCGGCTTCACTATCATCACTTTCTTCTGTGTTTCACACCCAGGAGGGAATGTCTGTAATAGTTAGGGTAGTTAATTATGTGTTTTGGCATTTGAAACGCGAAGAAATTTTATGTGCAAACAAATTCTTTTCATGCACTTACTGATTTTTTCCAGCTAAATGACCCTGAAATTGAAAATCATTTCAAATGAACTCAGAAAAGGTTGAAAGTTGGCATGGTATCATAATTTAATACAAATAGCATGTGCAAAAAAGTAGAGAGGGTTACGGCAAAACTGGATACACTTCGTGTACAAAATGGACAATCTCTTTCGAAGTATCAGGGTTTCCGACGAAAACTGAACTGTTACAAAGGCATTTCATTTTTTAAATAACCTAAGCATTACCAAATTGAATATAATGATAAAACACACTAATATTAAACATAAGAAAAAAGAATCACTGAAAAAACTTTTTTCAAAGTTAAGTTATTCACAAACTAGTGATTCACACAAATTTCAAATAATTCAAAATTTAAACTATTCAAATTTGAAAACTACCGGCACTAACAGAAAGTTTGTAATTTTTTGTACCTAAAGCAAAAATATTCACAAAGAAACTCTAAATACAGCAAAAAACAACTCAAAAATAAATAAAACAAAAATAAATAAAACAAAAATAAATAAAGCGAAAAAATTAAGAAAATAAAAAAGCCCGCCTGCTGGGCCAAAGCGGCCTGCATATGACTAGGAACACAACTTTTAGTTGGGCCAGGATGCAGGCCCGCAAAGGCCCAGTAGGCCCACATGGTAGAAGAGGACAGGTAGGCCCAGTAGGCCTGCTTAGGAGAGGAGCTCGAGAGAGCTACCGCACTGGGGATTATAAACCAGTGTGGTAGCCCCTCGGGTAGCGAGGTGGAACTAAACTTGCGCACCGCCTGGAGCCAGCGCACCCCCTTTAGTACCGGGTCGTGGCTCCAACCGCTACAAAGACCCCCCCTTTAATACCGGTTGGAGCCACCACCCGATATTAAAGGGGGGGCTTCCCGCCGCTTGCCCTGACCAAAACAGACCTTTAGTATCGGTTGGTGGCTTCAATCGGTACTAAAGGTCCATCATATATATACAACACTTGAAAAAAATTCAGTTTCTCTCTGTTTCTTCCCTCTGTTTCCTCCCTCCGTCGCGCCGCCCTTCCCTGATCGACGTTGTCCCCGTCGACGTCGCCGCCCCCGCCCCTCATCGCTGACCCCAGCCGTCCCCGCCTCTCGTCGCCGCCCCCGTCGACGTCGCCGCCCCGGCCGTCCCCGTCCCCATCATCCCCGTCGTCCCCATCGCCGCGCCCCGGCCGCCCCGCCCCGTCGTCGCCGCCCCGTCCCGTCGCCCCGGCCGCCCCGCCCCGTCGTCGTCGCCGCCCCGTCCCGTCGCCCCGTCATCGCCGCCCCGTCGTCGCCTCGCCGGAGCTCGCCCCGGCCGCCATGTCCACACACACACACTACACACACACACTACACACACACACACATTATTAGTTTGTTTGTTATAAATTTTTTCTGTTTTTTAGTTATAGAAATGTTAGAAATTATTCTTTTTTTAGTTATATAAATATTAGAAATGTTAGTTATATAGAAATGTTATAAATGTTTTCTGTTTTTTAGTTATAGAAATATTTATAGAAATGTTAGCAATTTTTCTGTTTTTTAGTTATAGAAATACTAGAATTGTTATAGAAATGTTAGTTATATTATCAGGAAATTTTAGAATTAGTTTTAGTTAGATGAATTAGATTAATGTAAAATTCTTAGAATTTGCATATATATATATATATATATATATATATATATATATATATATATATATATATATAGAATTTTAGTTATCACAATCCAATCATTTAAAAAATGTTACTTTTTACGGGCATATAGTATTTGTTCTCGACGATATGCCCAGCCCGCATCCTCGCCGTCGACCCGTTCGCAACGACGTCCTGCTTCAGAGGACCCATGTCCGGGACTGGACCCCGCCGGGCTGGCACTGGGAGGTGCTACCTGGAGGGGCGAGCCGCTTGGTGAGGAACCCGACCTTGGGTCCCGTCGTCGACCCTGATCATCTTTGGTGGCGTTCGCGTGGGCCACATTCGGTGCAGAGGCAGCCGGCCCCGCCAGAGGTGGTGCGTCGCCGTGTCAGGGAGGAAGATGAGCACGTCCATCGCTACATGGCTGCTATGGACAATGTCAGGTTCTCCACTATTTGGCGGGTTCTTTGGGCAGATGAGATATGATCCTGTGATGGTTCCTTCTCTTTGGGTGTGCACCGCCCGCGCCCCAGGAACCGCGAGTGGCGCCCTAGATTCTTCTGTAGTACTCAATCTTTATTAGGTACCTAGCCAGTGATGTATCCGATATATAATATTCGAGACGATGTATTTGAGATTATATATATTAAGACGATGATGTATTCGAGATTATATATTCGAGACGATGTATTCGAGATTCAGTTTTTCCTTATTGATTAATTGCATCCATGTATTGTAATTTGAATACTAAATTGTTCTATATTTCTTCTGTATTAATTAGTAAAGTAAAAGCTATGGCGGAAAATACCGGCAGAGAGAGAGAAGAGGAATTGTTCGACATCATACGTAGCCCTCATAGGCAAGATGATCTGAATGAAGATGACGGCTCCCAATATCTGAACAATACCGGAGAGGGTGATGAAAAGATATTCGATCTCGATGACCGAGCTGATGAAGTCATGGACTATGATTATGATGACACAGACAATGTTTATGATGACACATACAATGCTGATTTTCAAATAACAAAGACTTCCAGCGAGGTATATTTATATAAGCATGCATCCTGGTGATCATCACATGTTTTTTTATTGAAGATATATTAACGAATCGATCTTTCTTCTTTCAGCCCTCCGGATGGAGCAAATCTGCTTCTAGAGATAGCAAGACAAAGCGAGGCCCGGGCAGATTGTTGTAGGATGGTGTAAAGTACCACATCGAATCCACCAAACTTAGTGGCGAACCCCTCACGCCTAAGAACGTTGCGGACAAGTGGACTCATCAGTGCGGAGTTCTTGTGAAGGACAAACTCCCGATCTCCATTCAAGAATGGAAAGAGCCAAAGACTAAACGTCCAGGTGTTACTTGGGTCAACGACAGAGCCAAAAAAGACCTGGTGAAATCTCTGATGGAACATTTCACCCTACCAGACCATTTCACTAAAGCAGATGTGGAGAAAGTCAAGGCCGCTGCTCTTAAGAAGATGGCAATTGCATTCAACACCCACAAGAAAACTGTATGGGCCAACTACCTCGCTAATGAAGGGAAGACTCCAGATTTCAAGGGAACACTGGAGAAGCAAAGAGAACACTGGGACGATTTCGTGACCTTCAAGGATTCAGAATTATCTAAGGGACGGTCGATGAAAAACAAGGGAAATACCGCAAGAAAGACGCAGTTCCATAGGCTGGGTCCAGGTGGCTACGCGGTGGGATTGCCTAAGTGGGATAAGTCTGAGCAAGAGATGGAGGATGCAGGGGTCACTCCGATTACTAGGAGCTGGCCCCCAGGTGCAGAACTTGGTTCTATGCGCATGGGGGGGCGTTGGACCCGAAGACATGCCTGGTTTCGAAGAAGGCAAGTCTAAAAGGAGTCAAACAAAAGATACTTGACGCAATAGAAGAAGCTCGAGCGGGGGTGCTCATGCCCAACAGAGAGAACGACGAGCTTACGCGCACCCTGGGAAATCCTGAACACCCGGGAAGAACACGAGGCATGGGCGTTATTCCCTTGTATGAGGGCTTTTCGGACTAGAATGACGACTACAGGTCCCGTGCAAGAAAGAAGATGGAGGAGGAGAAGAAGAGGAAGCTGGAGGAGGAGCAGAGGAAGCAGGACGCAGAACGCCTTGAAGGCCTAGAAGCAAGGCACGCGGACCTGGCACTCAAATTCCAGCAGCAGCAGCAGCAGATCGACTCACTTAGCCAGAAAGGGGGTCTCAGCAGCGGCAGCAGCAAGCGGATGATCGTCCAGCATTGGATAGCACCAACCCATCCATGCCGAGAAGCAGCATTGGTTCTGCCCCGGGCGACACACTACTGGATACATACCCTGTGGATGACATCCTAGAGAACACTAACTGTGAGCTACACTCCAAAATGAAGAACATATCCATGAAGGTGGCGGACGGCGTTGCTTTTCCAGTGACCCCCGAAGCAACCTACCATTGCATCCCGATTACAGAGGGCTATGCTTGTGTCATGGTTGATGAAGTGGTGGACCCATATTCGGGGCTAATGCTTGACATTCCTGGAGGTGAAGACGAACGCACACTGGGAGAGGCCATACATCTTATCATCCTATGGAGGAAGGATTGCATCATCTTTCGAAGTCCACCAACACTGTGTCGTCTGCCGACTCCTCGAAGTCCGCCACCGAGTCAGCAGACTCCCGCTCATCCAAGTCCACGAACGCGTGAGATGACTCCTCCTCGAAGTCCGCCACCTCCTCCAAGTCCCCGAACGCGTGAGTTGACTCCTCCGGTTTCAAGTCCGGCACAGTGTCATGCCACTTCTCCGGTTTCAAGTCCGGCACCGTGTTAGGCCACACCTCCTGCTTCAAGTCCGGCACATCGTCAGGCCACTTCTCCTAGTCCAACTCCACGTCAGCCGTCTCCGCCGTCTCAGCAATCGCAGAAGAGACATGCCGCAACTTTGGCGCGTAGCGGTACGAGTCGAGGTAGTTCAGGAAGTACAGGTGGAGACAAGCGATATAAATATGGTCCAAGCCTCGCTCCTCTTCCTCAGAGGCCTTACGACATGACCGAGGAGCAAAAAGCAACCATAGTGCAAGCCCAAGTGGACGCCCATTTTGGACCGAAACCGGCACCGCCGCCAAAGGAGAAAGTGTCTGAGAAAGTAATTGACCACTTCATTCGTATGGCTAGAGAACTAGCTCCCAAGCCTATTGACTCGGACTATGAGCGCCAAATCAGGAAACTACATCGAGAACGACTAAAGAAGGAAGCAAGCTCGAGCTCGAGGCAACAAGCAGCTGGTGAAAAATGCGGGAAAACCGTTCCCCAGCTGGGAGAACAGGCGGCGCAAGCAATCCCCCCGCTTGGTGTGCCAACAACACATGAGAGGAGTACGCGTGCCAAATATTATTGTGGGCAAACCGTTAGCGTTCCCCAGCAGGGAGATGTGGTAATAACGGAGGAGCATATAATGCAGGCTGAAATGCTCAAGATCTCTGTTGTACAACTCCTCGAAATCGAGCCCATGTCTCCGCTTAAATAATCGGAAATAAAATGAAAATATGCCTGGGGCCAACCTTTGGTCCATCCAGACAAGGTCAAGACCTCCCAACGAGAATGTATGAATTGCATCAATAGTACATGAACATTACCAAGATTTCCAATCGAGTGTTCCTCATGGTGAATGTCAAGAAGGAGCATTATTACCATGAGAAAGCTCTGTCCATTGAGTATACAGAACTTTTTCAGTTATACAATCAAGACGCACTCGACAAGTCTACCGTCAGTTGCTATTATCTGTAAGTGATTTCTTTCTGTAATTTAAGTCTCAAGCTAATTATGTAGTGATAATTTTGATCAATCATTACATGTAATTATCCTCACTATATTCTTTTCTGTGGTATTATATGCAGGATGAAGATGTATGAAATGAAAAAATCTGGACGCTATGGCATTGGGTTCATTGACCCAAATTAATGATGACACATTGAAGTTTCCATTTTGTCAAGAAGGTTTAGAGGAAAGCATGGTAGAGTTCTTGAAGCGCCTCAATAGGAATGAAGATATACTACTTCCTTACAAGTTTCCGTGAGTCACACTGTCTTGTACTACAAATTCTGTTTTTTTGCTTACTAGCTAGCTAGATGTTAATAATTAAGTGTATACGGTTTTCGGTAGTTGATTAATTTTATGCACATGCCCGCTTATTTAAGACATGCAAACGTGTGCGCATGTAGTTGGCACTGGGTCTTGATAGACATTAAAGTTGAGGAAGGAAAAGTTGAAATACTGGACTCACTAACAAAAGAGGAAAGTGACTTCACCATCGTGAAGGGGATAGTCAACAGGTAATTTCAATCATTATTAACTATATATCTCGGCCTATTATTAGTTCGTCATTTCCTGATATGAACTATTTAATAACCCCTTTATTAATTTTCTTTGCCGGCGGGCAGGGCATGGGCAAAGTTCATCGCGGTGACTCCAGGCGAATGGAAACAAAAGTTATTTTGGCATCGACCAAAGGTAAGTAATTAAGTAGTACTAGCTAGCTACCATCTCTTTAATTCTTGTTTCAATATCATTAATTAATTATCATGCTTGAATAATCATTATCTGATTCAATTCCATTCACGTAAAGGCCCTGAAGCAAGCGCCGGGGAATAATCTGTGTGCATTCTAAGTTTGCGAGAACATTCGCATGATGACGTCCGAAAGGAGCAGATCTGATAGACAGGACTGGGTACGTTTGTCAGAATACTATTCACACCATTATCGATATCTAGTCACACAACTAACACATATGCATATTGATCTCCTTCTTAACAGTTCTGAGAGGTGCGGGATAAGCTCCTACCATCGGACCGCATACTAGCACTTTAAGAGGAAATAGCCGGATTTTTGCCCGACCAGGTCATAAATCCCAAAGGAGAATACTATTACCCGCTACCGCCCCCATGAACCACTTGTCATCATGCTCCGGAGGCACCAAGGCAACATATGTAGGAGAAATTGTATATGTATATACATGTGTATGTGTAAATAATGGTGTTGGTTGTGAGACAGTCGATGACATATATATATATATATATATGCAGTTCTATACGTACGAGAAAATCTATTTATATATATGCATAATGTGTACAATTTGTAGTATCGTGAAATACCAGCAAACAAAAAAAATGGAATGGAAAATAAAGCAAAAAACCCCCCAAACATTTAGTACCGGTTGGTGTTACCAACCGGTACTAATGTCCTACGCGCACCCGGGCCTGGCTCGTGCCACGTGTTCGCACTTTAGCGCCGGTTCGTGACGAACCGGTACTAAAGGGGGGGGGGGCTTTAGTCCCCACTCTTTGGTGCCGGTTGGAGAACCGACACTAAAGGCCGTTACGAACCGGCACTAAAGGCCGGTTCTGCACTAGTGTATGTCTAGAGGGGGGGGTGATTAGACTACTTGACCAAATAAAAATCTAGCCTTTTCCCAATTTTAAGTCTTGGCAGATTTTAGCAACTTTACAAAGTCAAGCAATCAACCTACACATGCAAGTCTAAGAGTATAGCAGCGGAATGTAAAACATTGCACATGAAGGTAAATGGGGGAGTTTGGAGGGAGCAAACGCAATGTAGACACAGAGATTTTTGGTGTGGTTCTAATAGGTGGTGCTATCGTACATCCACATTGATGGAGACTTCAACCCACGAAGGGTAACAGCTGCGCGAGTCCACGGAGGGCTCCACCCACGAAGGGTCCACGAAGAAGCAACCTTGTCTATCCCACCATGGCCATTGCCCACGAAGAACTTGCCTCACTAGGGTAGATCTTCACGAAGTAGGCGATCTCCTTGCCCGTACAAACTATTTGGTTCAACTCCATAATCTTGATGGAGGCTCCCAAGTGACACCTAACCAATCTAGGAGACACCACTCTCCAAAAGGTAATAGATGGTGTGTTGATGATGAACTCCTTGCTCTTGTGCTTCAAATGATAGTCTTCCCAACACTCAACTCTCTCTCATAGGATTGGATTTGGTGGAAAGATGATTTGAGTGGAAAGCAACTTGAGGAAGGCTAGAGATCAAGATTTTTTTGGTTGGAATGGAATATCTTGACCTCAACACATGAGTAGGTGGCTCTCTCTCAGAAAATGAATGTTGAAAGTGTAGGCACATTCTGTGGCTTTCTCAACGAATGAAGAAAGGGTGGAGGGGTATATATAGCCTCCACACGAAATCTAACTGTTACACACAATTTACCAAACTCGGTGAGACCGAATCATGAAACTCAGTCAGACCGATTTAGTTAATAATGTGACCATTCGGCATTTCGGTGGGACCGACATGTCAACTCTGTGGGACCGATTTCTTTAGGGTTAGGGCAAAACGTAATCTCGGCGAGACCGATTACACAAACTCGGTGGGACCGAATTTGGTAATATGCTAACCGAGAGTTGGTCAGGCAAACTCGATGGGACCGATTCGCTCATCTCGGTGAGACCGAAACTTTATGAAGGGGAAACAGAGAGTTTGCATTGCGAACTCGGTGGGACCGATCGCTTATCTCGGTTAGACCGAAATGTTACGAAGGGAAACAGAGAGTTTGCAATCCCATCTCGGTGAGACCGAGATCCCTATCGGTGAGACCAAAGTGACTAGGGTTTCTGGCAGTGGCTATGTCAAATGAACTCGGTGGCGCGAGAAAGATCAAATCGGTGGGGCCGAGTTTGACTTTTGATTTGGGACATATGTGGATATGAGAAACTGGTTGAGGGTTTTTAGAGCATATCACTGAGCATTTTGAGCAAGCAAGCCATTAAGCAACACCTCATCCCCTTTTAGTAGTATTGGCTTTTTCTATGGACTCAATGTGATCTTGGATCACTAAAAGTAAAATGTAGAGTCTTGAGCTTTAGAGCTTGGGCCAATCCTTTGTCCTTAGCATTTTGAGGGGTCCACATTTCTAATCCATGCCATGCCAATTACTGAACTTTCCTGAAATATTTATCTTTAAATAGCATTAGTTCAATGAGCTATATGTTGTTAATAATTACCAAAACCACCCAGGATAGTTGCACTTTCAGTATTCTGTTAGGTATTTGTATAAGCTAGTTAATGTTGTGGTGCTTCCTGTGTCATAAAAGATTGCGTTGGAAAATTAAATTACCCCCTAATATTCACGTGTTTGCTCTTGCATAACACAAGTTTGACTAGGGATAACCTAGCTAAACGACACCCTGTGACTGATCCTACATGTGTGTTTTATGCTGAAGTTGAGTCCATCCAACATCTCTTTATTGATTGAATTGTTGATGTGGAAACTTGGAAGATAATTGCTAGCACCCTTGACATTCATGTTCCTACATCTTTTAAGTGTGATATTGTAAACCTGGTAACTCCTGCTGCCTTGTGGGGCTTATGGCTTCTCCGTAGTGATTTTGTCTTCCAGGGTCAAAATGGCAAAGCTTGCGATGCATCCTGAATTTGGTAGGCTCATTGATCAATCGATGAAAGATTTTGTGCTCCGATGCCCAGGCTGCTCTCCTCCGATGTTTAAGGCTGCTCAATCGACACCTCATGCAGTTGCTTAGAATAGCTAGGCCTACTTAGAGCATCTATAGCTGGACTTGGCAAATCTGACCCCTGAAACGCTCGCGGACGCGCTAGGCGCGTCTGCGGACAGTGACTGATCACGCCTCAAAAAATGCATTCGACATCCGGATACCTCGAATTAGAAATCTCAAATCCATATTATTACATGCAACATGAAACCTAATCTAAGCGGATCTCGTCCGGTTCTGCTCGCCGCTCACCCGACTCCGCCCTGGCCATGTCTGGTGGCCGGCTGCGCTCCTCAGAGTATTGTCCGGGACGCCGGCAAGGTAGAGTAGGGCATGTAACACTAACAGGCTCACGGGACTCAAGCCGCCGTCGTCTCCCATTCTCTACTCTTCCTCGTCGAAGCCCGGAACCCGAACGGTGCCGGTGGACGTCAGATGTTGGGGCGGGAGGGAAACCCCTTTCATTTGAAAAGAAAAAAAAAAGTTTACACACAAGTTTACTAACGTATTTGCTGTCCTTTTTTTTGTGCTCTGGTCCCTATAGTTAGCTATTGAACGAATTAAGAGGAATTGATACAATGTACTATACAAGTTGGCCGAGCCTGTTCATTCTTGGTCACCGAAAGGGTGAAAATAGAGATACCGTTGCTCTTTTTCGTCATGCATGTCAGGCGCTGCACACCGGCATGCAGCGACCCAACACGGGCGCTGCATTGTGCATTGCACTGTTGTGAAAATCGGACGTTCAATTTGTCCTGGCTCGCTCGGTCCATCGTCGTCCTCCACGTACTAGTTGATTTTGATTTGACCTGAGGCATGCCATGTGCGCCTGCATGGAAACGAAGGCCTCAGGCATGCGTGGTATGTCCGGCAGGCTGATCAAGCTAGCTCCGCCACAGGCTCGGGCCGAACGTAACATGCATCGTCCGGTTAGCTATGAGTGAGTAGCACGGCAAGAAGAAACGTGCTAATAAAAGTGGGCCGTACGTACCGGTCGTACCTGCTGCCGAATTGAGTTTCACCCGTCGCTCCATTTTTCCGACTTGTATTGAGTAAGCGATCGACTGGCACGTACTTTAGTCATCAGCGCTCACATGCATGGCCGATGGCACTACATGTGAGGCTCCACCGCTCCACATTAGTTGACTAGATATTAATACGAAATCAAGAGATCAACAGGGAATGAAAGGTACAAATGAACCACCAAGTCGTCAGTCAGACTCCTTGTGACCAGTGAATCCCTATGGCACCTTCTGATGTTAAAGGTGATCAGCGTTTGCACGTCCTAAGCGTTGATCGGCCACTGGCACACTTGTCACCCCATCTCTAGTTTTTCTATAGTACTCCTATATGCATTTCTACCTTGGTGAGATGTGTGTGTGACCAGCCCATCCCCACTCATATCCTACACTCGTACCGCAAACACAGCCGTATATGTCTAGACAGTAGCCGCAGCGCCGCGACAAACCTCCGATCTCCAGCCGATGAGTTCCTCCACCAAACCGTGACAGGTACCGTCAAAAGAACGACACAACGAGACGGGGCAACGATCGGTCGAATCTCCCGGCGGCCTAACGCCATGCCGCGCCGCTTCCGGAAAAGACACCTCCAAAATGCGGGAGACACTGTTGATGTGTGCGTTTGCCGCTCCACGGCCGGGACGCGTACGTATCTGCGTGCTCCGCCACTATCCGGCATCACGCACAGCGCAGTGCTCCTCTGGTTCGAGCGATGCTGAAGATAGGAAGATATCTGCACGCATCCGTGCTGGTCTCCGACTCCACGTGAAAATGTTTCGCCTAGCTTGCTAGCGTCCGGTACAGGAATAGTGCGCGCGTGCATATGCTACACCCTAGTAGTCTAGGGACACGCCACACCTAACATGCTAGTAGTAGCATGGTCCTTTTCTTAAAATCTATGGGATGGTACGCATTTCTAGAGTCTCTACCATTTGTGTATAGAGAAAATCAAACTTTGCCGGAGCTACGGAGTATCACTGAGAAAATCCAGGTGCCAAAAGATGATACTACTGCCACGGATTGACAACAGTAACACTCTAGTAGTACAATCACTTGATTCTCACTCTCTCTCTCTCTTCTTTCAAATTGTTCTATATTCACTTGCTTTGTCTCTCTCTCTATCTCTCTCTCCTCCATGTGCCAGGTCAGTAGGTGGGCTCCTTGTTGACAGCTAAATCTCGCTAACCTCCTCACTCTCTCACCTCCACGAGGGCCGTACGAAAGGGACTACGGAACAGGCCGGACGGGTCGGTCCCGGCGCGAGCCCGAATCAATCCGATCGGTCGGAGCTAAACCGGGTGCGGGTTTAAGGCGCTGCCGGGCCCACCCCACCGGCTTCTTGCCGCTTGTACCCGCCGGGTACCCCGACTGTACCCGCACTTGTACCTCGCCAGCCCATTCAATTCTCTCTCTGGTTGGTGCTTGCCTTAAAAGAAAAAAGAAGTCCCTGCCTGCCAGCCCTTGCTATGCACACACACATATGGGATATGGCTATATACTCACCATGCTCTTACTAGCTCTAACATGATCACTGAATAATAAAAGCACTT
This sequence comes from Triticum aestivum, assembly GCF_018294505.1. Lineage (NCBI taxonomy): Eukaryota > Viridiplantae > Streptophyta > Magnoliopsida > Poales > Poaceae > Triticum > Triticum aestivum. The sequence continues at coordinate 641,108,959 of NC_057813.1, forward strand.
GCTGTCTAATCACATGAGGCTAAGACATTTTTATGTGTATATTCTAGTTCAACGAAATAACAGCTCACTTCATTTTCTAGCACAACTTTGTTGTTCCTACTAAATGGCAAGTTCAGTAGTGGGGTGGTACCGCGGTAACTGGTAAAGAATCCACCAGAAACATGAAACATAGAATACTGCTACTGTTTGAAAATACTCCTTTATATGTACAGAGGGAGTATAATACAACCGTTTGTCGTTATTTTATGCTGGAACAAGGCGTTATTCATGGCGCATTTTCTTGTCTACTTTAACCAATGTAACCAGTTACGTATTCGTATTCGCCAAGTCTGTGTCCATTTAGTATGAAATGGGGCAGAATTTTAAAAGGAGGCAAGTAACCCGGTGCCACATTCCATTCCGAGCAAAGAATTTGTAAATACTACAAACCGAGAAAAATAATGGCAAGAGGACCTGTGCAACGCACAACTTCCAGCTCTCCCGCTATATAACGAGCCACCATGGCCGCCTCAGTACAAACGCCTTGTATCCTCTCAACTCTTGTGTCGTCCCTCGCCAAGAACTAGCCACCGCCGCCGCCTCGCGGCCTCCGCTTCCAAGCCTCGAGGTCTCGGGCGTCAACCGAAGCAACGGCAGCATGAAGCGCCTGCTCAGACGGCTGTCCCGCGTGGCCGCGGCCGACGCCTGCGCAGCCGCCGCGTACCAGCCGCTCCGGCCCGACTCCGCGGCGAAGGCCTCCTCCACGGCTTCATCTTCGTCCTCCTCGTTCTTCGGCGCGCGAAGGCTCGGCCGCGGCGCGCGGGTGCCGGAGGGGCACGTGCCGGTGTGCGTGGGCGAGGAGGGCGGCCCCGTGGAGCGCTTCGCCGTGCGGGCCGAGCTCCTGGGCCAGCCGGCGTTCAAGGCCCTGCTCCGGCGCGCCGCGCAGGAGTACGGCTACGGCCACCCGGGTGCTCTCCGGATCCCCTGCGCCGTCGCCGACTTCCGCCGCCTGCTCATCGGCCTCTCCGACCCCGGCTGCCAGGCCACCGACGACGACGACTCCGCGCTCTACTACTAGCCATCTGGCCCGTCTTCCCCGTCTCACCCTCCTCGTTCGGCTGCCATGGCGGGCGTGATGGAAGATTAGCCCCCTGGCAAAGGCAAATCGGTGAACCAGCAGAGCAAAATGCCAGCTGCTGCGTTCTGACCGATCTGCCCCTGCGTGGATGCAGTACATAGGGAGGTTGGTGGAGGGTAGGACGGGGATTCCGCCGCCTTTTCTACTGCAGCTCAGCAATTTTAGGACCTGCTGTCTTGCGGGAATTTGGGCTGTAATTTTTCTTCTTCTTCTGAGTGTTCTTCTAGCTAGTTCTAGATCTAGTTCTGGTAGCTGCAATGGAGCTTCTTCTTCCTCTTCTTTTGCTAGAGACATCGAGGTCTTGATACCACATCATGTAAGCCGCAAGGTTCGCCTCATGTGAGTGAAATAGGTGATTTTGCTACTGCAAAAGTTTGCTCCAAGATCTGGTGGTGTAGAATGTAATGCACTTCCATGGATCTCCAGCTACCTCTAACAGTTCAGGCAACCTGTCATGGAATGCAATGATGTATTGCTATGATTGAGCATTTGGTAGTACTACTACTAAACTACTCGGGGCATTGCCTTCAGAACTGCTTGCCAGAACATCTGGGTTTTGTGTTCAGGTTCAGTAGATAGCTGACTGCATACACAGCCATATAGTCTGTGTCCATCAATCCATGGATTTTCCAGGACTTTGAAGAAAAGTTTATTGCTTGAACCGATAACTGCCTCGAGCCCTCGAGTATATGCTCCGGCCAAATGCAACGAAAGGGACGAGATGACAATGTAGAGCAGGAATTGGAGAAATCGGACAGAACAATGCTCTTTCTTTTTGTTACTGTTACTACAGTTCTCCTTGCATCACACATACGACTTGTGAGAACCAGTCATCACATTTTTCGAAAACAAATGGCATCACGAGAAAAGTTAGATTACATTCCAGAGAGTCAATCAAGATTTCGTTATGTGCACGCAAGACTTTGCTAAATCAAGCTACTTTTTGATTGACGGCTACATGACAAACCGGTGACCTTGAATAAAACCAGCAAGATATATACACAGAAACAAAATTCATTCAATACCTCCCAATCAATGGAGAGATATGCGGGCGCATTCCCTCTCAGATTTTCTTCTTTGTTCGACCACTGTCCACGCATTTCTGTTTGATATTGGCATATTGCCACCAAGAAAAGAGAAAAAGACCTTTTCTCTGGAATGAATGGACACTGGCACTGGCATTGGCACTGTCCCGTCGACCCGTCCCATGTGCAGCGAGGAGAAATCTTGGCCAAGAACGCCGGCGCGGCTGACAGCTGCGCCCACAGTTACTGTGGCTGGGCTCACAGCGAACATGATACTCCTACCTTGAAAGATTTAGGACACCATCTTTGCTAGTACTGTACATTACTGTGCTATTAGTACAACTTTGCGTGCACTTAGAAGCAACTAATTCTGGAATTAGTACCCCGGAATCATTGTGTCAAGAAGCCGCTAACCGGAAATGACCAAAACATGAGCCATCGTACTACATCAGTACAGGTGACAGGTACGTACTCGTTAGCTAGGCTAGCCTCTCTCTCCATTATTCATTCGCATGTGCCTGTCATTCTTGTGCATTTGGGAATTTCCGCGGCGACCTCTTGGTTGGTTCCCCTTTATATGCTTCCAGGTTTGAACAGATGTGAAATGCACCGGGGAATAAACGGTATTGGAGCTGGAGATTTTTATTTTCTTCCGTTTTTATATGCAGCTGGTCTAATTTCTGTATGCATAGCACATGCGTTGTCAACACGACCACAGCTCAGATCGTCCGTTTTAATTTCTGCAGGATGTACGTACTTGTTAGCGAGTTAACTACACTACCGTACCAATAGGCGAGGCAGCATTCACTCTCCAAAGACTTGAACGCAAATCTGCACATGGGCGCCGGCTATCTCCAAGCTCCTCCGGTCCAAGTCCAAGAAGAAAGGACACCGCCTAGCTGTGAGCTACTCTATGACGAGCTGTGAGGCGACGGGGGTTGATGAGGACCCCTGCGTCGCGCTGCATGCATGCATGCATGGAGCTTGAGTGGTATACAGGGCAGGGGCAGGGCACGCCATGTGCACGCAGAGGAGGGAGGCAGGGTGTGAAGGCCACGGACGTTGCCTGGCCCGACCGCGAGCGCCAACCGAGAAAGGCAGACGGCACAACCGCGACGCAGACGCTCGCTCTCGACCGGACCCGGACAACCGTTGCCATCATCCGCGCGGCAAACGTTGCGCGGGATGCGGCCACCGCGTGGCGTCGCCGCTGCACACGTAGTCGCGTAGTTCGATCGGCCGTGCGCTCTGGCTGGCGCCTGCCGCTGCCAGGCCCGGCATGAACCAGCAGCAACCGAGAGATATTTTTGCAGGTGGGTGGGATGGGGGAGCATAAAGACAACTTCAACGGGGCGACCTTTTTCGTCCGCCCGTGTCCATTTAGTTAGGCGCGGCCAAAAGTGACGGCCCAACGCGCCGACCCAAACTCAAATCGTGTCCGCCTGACGTCCGTGCCGACCCATTTTCGGCCCAAAATTGCGCCTGGAATGCGTCGGCGCGGACGCGAAGCGGACATGCCGCGCGTCTCCTCCCCGTCCGCCGCGTCCCCATCTGGCAGCCACCCTACCGCCACCGGTCGTCTTATTTATGACGACCACCGACAGCGGGCACACGCGTCAGTCAGTGTGCGCGTCCTTTTTTAACCACACGTGGGCGGGTCGGCCTCATCCACTTTTCCCGTCCACATCTGGCCCCCACCACTCAACTTGTTTCCTCGCCGGCGACCGCAAACCCTAGCGCGCCCATGGGCCTCTTCGGCAACAGCAATGGCAAGGGCACCCCCGGCGCCTCGTCATCCCGTGCTCCCCTCTCCCTCCACCGCCGGCGCGTTTCCGCCCTGAACGCCGGCGCCTGCACATCCCGGTGCACCAAGCGCGGTGGCACTGGGAGTACAGGCAGCCCCTCCCTTACCCCGACGTGACACTGCCGCACCATTGGCATTTGGATCCAAACCGGATCCCGGTGCCGGCGGTTCCGCGGACCAGCGGGCACACGACGACGAGGTGCGCCGGCGCCGCGCGCTGCTCACGCGAAGCAGCGTCGGCTGCCCGAGTACGCCGCCGACTCTCCCAACTGGGAGGCTTGGTTCGCCCTCGAACACGAGGAGCAACGACGCTCGGGTGTCGACGCCGTCCCGCCGCCGTTCCCACCGCCGCCCCCGGAGGTAGAGCTGGAGGACATGGAGGCGGAGGCGGAGTATCAAGCCGCCCTTGAGGAGGCCCTGCAGCACGCGCTGGAGGCTAGCTGCATCGACAAGGATGCGCACTGGGATGGGCTGGAGCAAGCCCTTGCCCTGTCGGCGGCGGGGGACTTCGTCCACACCCCGCTCTTCGTGCCGCCGCCTCCACCGTCGCCGCCCATCCAGCCCAAGCCGGAGTCGGAGCTGGAGCCGTCGCGTAAGCGTTCCCTGCCTCCACCCACTTGGCCGGAGGAGGCCTACTCGTGGACGGGCCAGTACCGCGAGTGGGTGAGCGCGCCTCCCGTCCACTTCGCCGCGATGCCGGAGGAGGAGGCCGCTGATAACCCACAAGTGTAGGGGATCACAACTGCTTTCGAGGGTAGAGTATTCAACCCAAATTTATTGATTCGACACAAGGGGAGTAAAAGAATATTCTTAAGTATTAGCAGTTGAGTTATCAATTCAACAACATTTGGATAACTTAGTATCTGCAGTGAGGTATTTAGTAGCAAAGTAGTATGATAGTAATGGTAACTGTGGTAAAGGTAAAGATAGTAATGATAGCAGTATTGTAGTGATTGTAACAGTAGCAACGGAAAAGTAAATAAGCAAAGCACAATATATGAAAAGCTCGTAGGCAATGGATCAGTGATGGATAATTATGTCGGATGAGATTCCTCATGTAATAGCTATAACATAGGGTGACACAGAACTAGCTCCAATTCATCAATGTAACGTAGGCATGTATTCCGAATATAGTCACATGTGCTTATGGAAAAGAACTTGCATGACACCTTTTGTCCTACCCTCCCGTGGCAGCGGGGTCCTAGTGGAAACTAAGGGATATTAAGGCCTCGTTTTAATAGAGAACAGGACCAAAGCATTAGCACTTTGTGAATACATGAACTCCTCAAACTATGGTCATCACAGAGAAGTAACCCGATTATTATCACTTTGGGGTTGTCGGATCATAACACATAATAGGTGACTATAGACTTGCAAGATAGGATCAAGAACTCACATATATTCATGAAAATATAATAGGTTCAGATCTGAAATCATGGCACTCGGGCCCTATGACAAGCATTAAGCATAGCAAAGTCATAGCAACATCAATCTCAGAACATAGTGGATACTAGGGATCAAATCCTAACAAAACTAACTTCATTACATGGTAAATCTCATCCAACCCATCACCGTCCAGCAAGCCTACGATGGAATTACTCACGCACGGCGGTGAGCATCATGAAATTGGTGATGGAGGGTGGTTGATGATAACGATGGCGGCGAATCCCCCTCTCCGGAGCCCCGAACGGATTCCAGATCAGCCCTCCCGAGAGGTTTTCGGGCTTGGCGGCGGCTCCATATCGTAAAACGCGATGAAACTTCCTCTTTGATTTTTTTTCTCCGCGAAACAGAATATATGGAGTTGGAGTTGAGGTCGGTGGAGCAGCAGGGGGCCCACAAGACAGGGGGCGCGCCCTATAGGGGGGGAGGGCGCCCCCACCCTCGTGGACAGGGTGCGGGCCCCCTGGGCTTCATCTTTTGCCAGTATTTTTGAAGTCATTCCGAGAACTTCTTTTTTCTGCACAAAAATAACACCATGGCAGTTCTCCTGAAAACAGCGTCAGTCCAGGTTAGTTTCATTCAAATCATGCAAGTTAGAGTCCAAAACAAGGGAAAAAATGTTTGGAAAAGTAGATACATTGGAGACGTATCAACTCCCCGAAGCTTAATCCTTTGCTTGTCCTCAAGCAATTTAGTTGACAAACTGAAAGTGATGAAGATAACTTTTACAAGCTCTGTTTGCTCTTGTTGTTGTAAATATGTAAAGCCAGCATTCAAGGTTTCAACAAAGATTATGAATCAACCATATTCACAATAACATTCAGGTCTCATGTTTACTCATATCAATGGCATAATGAACTAGCGAGCGATAATAATAAAACTCGGATGACAACACTTTCTCAAGACAATCATAGTATGATATAACAAAATGGTATCTCGCTAGCCTTTTCTGAGACCACAAAACATAAATGCAGAGCACCTTTAAAGATCAAGGACTGACTAAACATTGGAATTTATGGTAAAAGAGATCCAGTCAAGTCATACCCAATATAAACTAATAGGAATGCATGCAAATAACAGTGTGCTCTCCAGCGGGTGATTTTTAATAAAAAGGTGATGACTCAACATAAAAGTAAATAGATAGGCCCTTCGCAGAGGGAAGTAGGGATTTGTAGAGGTGCCAGAGCTCGATTTTAAAATAGAGAGATAAATAACAATTTGAGCGGCATACTTTCACTATCAAAGCAACAACTATGAGATGGCGATATCTTTCATACTACATGCATTATAGGCGGTTCCCAAATAGAATGGTAAAGTTTATACTCCCCCACCACCAACATGCATCAATTCATGGTGCTCGAAACAACGAGGGCCTCCAACCAACAACAATCTTGGGGGAGTTTTGTTTAATTATTTTGATTTGCTTTGATCTTTTTGAATCATGGGACTGGGCATCCCGGTTACCAGCCATTTTCTCGTGAATGAGGAGCGGAGTCCACACCTCTTAAGAATAACCCACCTAGCATGGAAGATACAGACATCCCTAGTTGAAACATGAGCTGCTCGAGCATACAAAACGGAATTTCATTTGAAGGTTTGGAGTTTGGCACATAAAATTTACTTGGAACCGCAAGTAGATACCGTATATAGGAAGGTATGGTGGATTCATATGGAATAACTTTGGGGTTTATGGAGTTTCGATGCACAAGCAGTATTCCCGCTTAGTACAGGTGAAGGCTAGCAAAAGACTGGGAAGCGACCAACTGAGAGAGCGACAACAGTCATGAACATCCATTAAAATTAATTTACACTAAGTGCAAGCATGAGTAGGATATAATCCACCATGAACATAAATATCGTGAAGGCTATGTTGATTTTGTTTCAACTACATGCATGAACATGTGCCAAGTCAAGTCACTCAATTTATTCAAAGGAGGATACCATCTCATCATACCACATCACAATCATTTTAATAACATGTTGGCACACAAGGTAAACCATTATAACTCATAGCTAATTAAGCATGGCATAAGCAACTATAATCTCTAAATGTCATTGCAAACATGTCTACTTCATAATATGCTAAATCAGGAACGATGAACTCATCATATTTACAAAATCAAAAGAGGTCGAGTTCATACCAGCTTCTCTCATCTCAATCAGTTCATCATATATCATCATTATTGCCTTTCACTTGCACGACCGAACGATGTGTATAATAATAAGAGTGTACGTGCATTAGACTAAGCTGAAATCCGTAAGCATTCATTTCAAGAGAGAAGACAAGATAATATGGGCTCTTGGTTAAATAAACAATCATGCATAAGAGAGCCACTAAACATTTTCAATATGGTCTTCTACTCTTGACCCCAAAGAAAAGAAAAGAAAAGAAAAGAAAATTATTTACACGGGAAAGCTCCCAACAAGTAAAAGAAGAACGAGAAATCTTTTTGGGTTTTCTTTTTAATTATTTCTACTACAGGCATGAAAATTAAACTAACTAATTTTTTTTGGTTTTTTATAAGGTTTATCAAGCACCCAAGAAGAAAACTAGGAAAAGAATTTAAACTAGCATGGATAACACAATGAAAGAGTATGAGCACCGACAACTAGAATAGTGTGTGAACATGAATGGAAAGTCGGTGAGAAATACGTACTCCCCCATGCTTAGGCTTTTGGCCTAAGTTGGTCTATGGCCATGGATATCCTGACAGATATCCGTAGTTGTAACTGGGGTCGTACTGAGATGCAGCAGTTATTGCCTCCTCAGCTCCTGCCTGACGGCAGGCTGCTTCCGCCCTCCTCTCGTGTTCATTTGCCTCCTCCCTGGTGACAACATATATTCGTTTTGCCTGATAATAAAAAAGGATAGGAGCAGGGAGAGTAATATGGACAGCACGACTTCTGTCAAAGATTAGTCGGTATTGGAGGAATTGGTCATTCCTTTCAAGGAATTGATGACTAATCATAGCATTATGATCTAAATAAGCAGGAAGCAATTCCGTATCATTTTCATGTATAGGTATCTCATGATAATTAGCCACACAGGTTGCATAAATTCCTCCAAAAAAGTTTCCAGCTAAAGCATTATGATGCAACCTACGTGCAACAATTGCCCCTAAATTGTATCGTTTATCACCTAATATAGCACTCTTGAGAACACAAAGATCAGGGGCACACATGTGACATGCTTCATCTTTATCATTAATACATCTACCAATGAAGAGAGCAAAATAATTTATAGAAGGAAAATGAATGCTCCCTAAGGAAGCTTGTGCTATGTCCCTAGATTCTCCCACAGTGATAGTAGCAAGAAAATCTTTATATTCAGATTTACTAGGTTCATTAATACTTTCCCACTGCGGGAGTTTGCAAGCAGTAGTAAAATCTTCTAGGTCCATGGTATATGATTTATCATAAATATCAAACAGGACACTTTGAGAATTGCGTGAAGATGTATATTTAAACCTTCTCACAAATGAATCAGTTAAGTACTGGTACTGCGGGCACTTATCTTGCATGAACACCTCAAGGTCGGCATTACGCACATATGCATCAAATTCATCCTTGATACCCGCTGCAGCCATAAATGGCTCCGATGGCCATTAACAAGGCTGTACATAAGCTTCCCTTGGTAATTTGTCGTTGAGCTCACGTATTGCGATCCTGGGTCCTTTCTTCCTTCAGCATTTTCCTGAACATATTTCTTTTTCTGCAATATTTCTGAATTTTTTAGTAACTGCAAAATAAAAGTAAATAAAATTGAACAAGATTGATAGCAACTACTCCTACAAGTGCCTAGAGCCTATATCATGCATTAAAATCACTTGGGACCTCATAAATTTGACATGCAAGCTCAAGAACAGGGTCACCTATGCAGCAAAAATTTGCAATGAATAAAGCACTAGAACAAAAACTAATTGGATCAATGGAGGAGTCACATACCAAGCAACAATCTCCCAAAGCAGTTTTGTGAATGGAGCTTTGAGCAAAGAGATCGAAAATCACAGCAAAATGAGCTAGAACTCGTGCTTGAGCTGGATGGGGATGTTTTTGGGAGGAAGAAGAAGTGTGTGGGTGCAGGAATAAGTGGAGGGGGTCCACCATGGGCCCACGAGACAGGGGGCGTGCCCTCCACCCTCGTGGCCAGGTGGCAGACCCCCCTGCAGTGTTTTTAGTGCCTAAAATCCTCAAATATTCCACAAAAACTCATACTAAATTTGCAGGGCATTTGGAGCACTTTTATTTTTGGGATATTTTTTATTGCATGGATAATTCGGAAAACAGACAAAATATTTTATTTCTACTTTGTTTATTCTAAATAACAGAAAGTAAAGAGAGGGTACAAAAGGTTGTGCCTTCTAGTTTTATCCATCTCATGATCCTCAAAATGAATCCACTAACAAGGTTGATCAAGTCTTGTTAACAAACTCATTCCGAATCACATAGAACCGGAGAAATTTCGAAGTGACACTAGGTTACCTCAACGGGGATATGAAAATCCCCAATAATAAGAATATCATACTTTTTCTTTGGAGTAGGAAGAGGAAATTCAAAACCTCCAATAATAATTAATGAAATTTTCCCAATAGAATTTATGTTGTGAACTTGAGGTTGTTTCCTCGGAAATGTACCGTATGCTCATTTCCATTAACATGAAAGGTGACATTGCCTTTGTTGCAATCAATAACAGCACCTACAGTATTTAAAAAGGGTCTACCAAGGATGATCGACATACTGTCGTCCTCAGGGATATCAAGAATGACAAAGTCTGCTAAGATAGTAACGTTCGCAACAACAACAAGCACGTCCTCACAAATGCCGACAAGTATAGCAGTTGATTTATCAGCCATTTGCAAAGATATCTCAGTAGGTGTCAACTTACTTAATTCAAGTCTACGTTACAAGGAAAGAGGCATAACACTAACACCGGCTCCTAAATCACATAAGGCAGTTTTAACATAATTTCTTTTAATAGAGCAAGGTATAGTGGGTACTCCAGGATCACCAAGTTTCTTAGGTATTCCACCCTTAAAGGTATAGTTAGCAAGCATCATGGAGGTTTCAGCTTCAGGTATTTTCCTTTTATTTGTAATGATATCTTTCATGTATTTAGCATAGGGGTTTGTTTTAAGCATATCAGTTAAGCGCATGCGTAGGAAAATAGGTCTAATCATTTCAGCAAAACGCTTGAAGTCCTCATCATCCTTTGTCTTCGATGGTTTAGGAGGAAAGGGCATGGGTTTCTGAACCCATGGTTCTCTTTCTCTACCATGCTTCCTAGCAACAAAATCTCTCTTATCATAACGTTGATTTCTTGATTGTGGGTTATCAAGACCAACAGCAGGTTCAATTTCTATATCATTGCTATTACTAGGTTGAACATCTACATGAACATCATTATTAACATTATCATCAGGTTCATGTTCATCTCCGGATTGTGTTTCAGCATCAGAGATAGAAGTATCATTAGGATTATCAGGTGTTTCTACATTAGGTTCACTAGAAGCATGCAAAGTCCTATCATTTTTCTTTTTCTTCTTATTAGAAGAACTAGGAGCATCAAGATTATTATTCTGAGAATCTTGTTCAATTCTCTTAGGGTGGCCTTCAGGATACAAAGGTTCCTGAGTCATTTTACCAGTTCTAGTAGCCACTCTAAGAGCAAAATCATGTTTATTATTTAGTTCATCTAGCAATTCATTCTGAGCCTTAAGTACTTGTTCAGCTTGAGTGGTAACCATAGAGGCATGTTTACTAGCGAGTTTAAGTTCAACCTTAACTCTAGACATATAATCACTCAATCGTCCAATCATATAAGCATTACTTTTCAATTGTCTACTAACATAATCATTGAAATTTGCTTGTCTATCCATAAAATCATCAAATTCATCTAAGCACTAGCTACGAAATTTAGTAGATGGGATTTCAACTCTATCATATCTATAGAGAGAATTTACCTTCACTACCTGTGTCGGGTTATCAAGAAAATGTGTTTCTTCAACAGGCGGTATATTAAGGCCATGTATTTCTTCAATAAGAGGTAAATTCTTAACGTCTTCAGCTTTAATACCTTTTTCTTTCATTGATTTCTTTGCCTCTTGCATATCTTCAGGACTGAGAAATAGAACACCCCTCTTCTTCGGAGTAGGTTTAGGAATAGGCTCAGGAGTTGGCTCAACTGGCTCAGGAATTACCCCGGGAACTGGTTCAGGAAGAGTCCAATTATTTTAATTAGTCAACATATTATTCAATAACAATTCAGCTTGGTCGACTGTTCTTTCCTTGAAAACACAACCAACACAACTATCCAAGTGGTCCTTGGAAGCATCGGTTAGTCCATTATAAAAGATATCAAGTATTTCATTTTTCTTAAGAGGATGATCAGGCAAAGCATTAAGTAATTGGAGAAGCCTCCCCCAAGCTTGTGGGAGACTCTCTTCTTTGATTTGCACAAAATTATATATTTCCCGCAAGGCAGCTTGTTTCTTATGAGCAGGGAAATGTTTAGCAGAGAAGTAATAGATCATATTCTGGGGACTATGCACACAACCAGGATCAAGAGAATTAAACCAAGTTTTAGCATCACCCTTTAATGAGAACGGAAATATCTTAAGAATATAATAATAGCGAGACTTCTCATCATTAGTAAACAGGGTAGCTATATCATTTAACTTGGTAAGATCTGCCACAACAGTTTGAGATTCATTGCCATAAAAAGGATCGGATTCAACTAAAGTAATAATCTCAGGATCAACAGAGAATTCATAATCCTTATCTGTAACACAGATAGGTGAAGTAGCAAAAGGAGGGCCAGGTTTTATTCTAGCATTAAGGGATTGCTGCTTCCATTTACCTAATAACTTCTAAAGATCATATCTATCATTGCAAGCAAAAATAGCTCTAGCAGCTTCTTCATCTATAACATAACCCTCAGGAACAACATGTAATTCATAATTAGGGGGAGAACCTTCATCATCACTTTCATCTATAATTTCATTTTCAACAATTTCATTCTCCCTAGATCTAGTAAGTTGTTCATCAAGAAATTCACCTAATGGCACAGTAGTATCAAGCATAGAAGTAGTTTCATCATAAGTATCATGCATAGCAGAAGTGGCATCATCAATAACATGTGACATATCAGAATTCTTAGCAGTAGCAGGTATAGGTGTCGCAAGCTTACTCATAACAGAAGGAGAATCTAGTGTAGAGCTAGATGGCAGTTCCTTACCTCCCCTCGTAGTTGAGGGATAGATTTTGGTTCTTTGATCTTTCAAGTTCTTCATAGTGATCAGCAGATATACATCCCAAGTGACTCAAAGAATAGACCTATGCTCCCCGGCAACGGCGCCCGAAATTAGTCTTGATAACCCACAAGTGTAGGGGATCGCAACAGCTTTCGAGGGTAGAGTATTCAACCCAAATTTATTGATTCGACACAAGGGGAGCCAAAGAATATTCTTAAGTATTAGCAGTTGAGTTGTCAATTCAACCACACCTGGATAACTTAGTATCTGCAGCAAGGTATTTAGTAGCAAAGTAGTATGATAGTAATGGTAACAGTGGTAAAGGTAAAGATAGTAATGATAGCAGTATTGTAGTGACTGTAACAGTAGCAACAGAAAAGTAAATAAGCAAAGCACAATATATGAAAAGCTCGTAGGCAATGGATCAGTGATGGATAATTATGTCGGATGAGATTCCTCATGTAATAGCTATAACATAGGGTGACACAGAACTAGCTCCAATTCATCAATGTAACGTAGGCATGTATTCCGAATATAGTCACATGTGCTTATGGAAAAGAACTTGCATGACACCTTTTGTCCTACCCTCCCGTGGCAGCGGGGTCCTAGTGGAAACTAAGGGATATTAAGGCCTCGTTTTAATAGAGAACCGGACCAAAGCATTAGCACTTTGTGAATACATGAACTCCTCAAACTACGGTCATCACAGAGAAGTATCCCGATTATTATCACTTTGGGGTTGTCGGATCATAACACATAATAGGTGACTATAGACTTGCAAGATAGGATCAAGAACTCACATATATTCATGAAAATATAATAGGTTCAGATCTGAAATCATGGCACTCGGGCCCTAGTGACAAGCATTAAGCATAGCAAAGTCATAGCAACATCAATCTCAGAACATAGTGGATACTAGGGATCAAATCCTAACAAAACTAACTTCATTACATGGTAAATCTCATCCAACCCATCACCGTCCAGCAAGCCTACGATGGAATTACTCACGCACGGCGGTGAGCATCATGAAATTGGTGATGGAGGGTGGTTGATGATAATGATGGCGGCGAATCCCCCTCTCCGGAGCCCCGAACGGATTCCAGATCAGCCCTCCCGAGAGGTTTTCGGGCTTGGCGGCGGCTCCATATCGTAAAACGCGATGAAACTTCCTCTCTGATTTTTTCTCTCCGCGAAACAGAATATATGGAGTTGGAGTTGAGGTCGGTGGAGCAGCAGGGGGCCCACGAGACAGGGGGGTGCCCCCCACTCTCATGGACAGGGTGTGGGCCCCCTGGCCTTCATCTTTTGCCAGTATTTTTTATATTTTCTGAAACTTAGCTCCGAGGATTTTCAAGTCATTCCGAGAACTTTTCTTTTCTGCACAAAAATAACACCATGGCAGTTCTGCTGAAAATAACGTCAGTCCGTATTAGTTTCATTCAAATCATGCAAGTTAGAGTCCAAACAAGGGCAAAAGTGTTTGGAATAGTAGATACGTTGGAGACATATCAGCCGCCCACCTCGAGCGATGGAAGGAGCCCTGGCTCCGCCAGGAGCAGTCCGACGGCGAGGAGCAGATGCGCTACGAGGCCATGCTCCAGCGCGACGCGAAGGTGCTCCGGCTTGAGGAGGAGGAGGAGGAGCGCGCGCGGCATGTCGCAATGCTGCCGCCCCAGCACACGCCGGAGGAGGCTGCCCTGGCAGCGTACCAAGCAGTGTTCGGGTGGACTGGCCCTGCTTCGGTCTTCATCAACCTCACCGATGATGGTGGCGTCGAGGGCAAGGGCAAGGGCAAGGCCGACGACGTTTAGGGCAGCGCGCGGGGCGGCAGCAGGCGGGCGCAGACTTTTTTTAATGTTTCATTTATGTTTATTAGAGTTAGGCGGACTTTGGCCGGTGTTTGACCATTGTTTGACCGACCACTTTATTTTTAATTATGTTTATTTATGTTTATTTCGTGCAACTTGTTTTTTTTCATGCTGGCAAATTTGGGTCGGCCTCCCCGTTGGGCGGTCAAGCCGACCCATTTTAAAATGCGGACGCGCACGTCCGCCTAGCCGACCCAAATGGACAAAAAGCGGACAAAGCGCGCGTCCGTTTGGGTCGCCCTGTTGGAGTTGCTCTAAGGCCAGCTCCACCGCGTGGCCCCATTCTGTCCGGCTCCATCCGTTTGAGGTAAAACGAACAAACCGGATGGCCCAACGCGCGACTACCCAGACCCATCCTGTCCTGTCTGTATTGTTTGCACCGATTCATTTCGAGCACAAACTTACGTCGGGTTTGGGTGGCGGCGGACGGGAAATGGACGCGCGCTCGTCGGCGTCGGGGTAGCATGGTAGGTGGCCACCTACCTCCCACCCGCCAACATCAATGCGCACGCACGGGTGGCCTTACCTGTTATCTGACCATTGAACGGTCGCCATTCTTCTTAAATGGGAAGCCGTGGACTGGTCGTCGTCCACACTTCCCACTCCGGCCTCTCTCTACCCCCTTGATTGCCGACACTCCCCAACCCTAGCCGGTCCCGGTCCTGAACTCGCCGGCCGGCCGTAGCCATTGGTCTATGGAACTACGATCGCAAGGGGAAGCACGACCGCGAGGCCGACTCCTCCTCGGGACGCCGTCGCGGCTCCGTGAAGAAGGAGGAGCCCGCGTCACCGCCGTGTACCTCCCGTCAAGCCCCTGCGCCAGCCCCCTTCACCATCGGCCCTAGGCCCGCCGGCGAGCGCGACCGACAGTACCTCAACGCCGTTATGTGCCGGCGCTACTGGGAGACGACGACGCCGGTCCCGTGGAGCGACGTCCACCTCCCCAACAACTAGCATCTCTCCGCCGACCGGGTCCCTATCCCGCCGGTGCCGAAGAGCGGCCGTGCACGCCGCAATGAGATCGAGCACCGCCGCCGCCTCCTCCCCGACGACCTCTACTTCGACGATAGGTACGCACCCAATTCCGGCCTCTGGGACACCTGGCTCCAGGACGAGCATGACACGTGGTGGTGTCCTACTTCGCTGGCATGGTGTCGGGGCCGCGGCGGCCACGTCGGGAGGTGCGCGGGTGTACGCGGGTGCGCAGCCTCACGCCCACGCCGTCGCCTTCACCGTCTCCGTCACCACCTCCACCTCCTCGCATGATAGCGGAGGAGGAGGCCCAGCTCATGCAGCGTGTCATGGAGGAGTCCGCGAACACGCATGATGAGCGCCAATGGCCGGACCTCGAGGAAACGATGGCCCTCTCTGCGGCCGGCGACATCTCCATCCCTGAGCTGGATATGGTGGCGGCAGAGGAGACAATGGGGGACGCGCCGGTGGCCGCGTTCCACCCCGATTTGGTGGGCCAGCACTGGAGCTAGTCGTGCACGGATCTGAAGATGGCTGACACCGTGGGGGGCGTGAACTGGTGCCCCATGCCGCCGCATTCACCGGAGTGGGAGGCCTCGCCATGGGAGGAGGTGGTGCAGGCACCTTCAGCCTTCCAGCCCACCCCCGTGTACCACACGCCGCCGTCCCACCTTTGGACGCCGTCGGCCTACGTCGACCTCGTCAGCGACGACGATGACACCGGCGGCCACTGAAGACGGCGACGGCCACGACACTGATGGCCACGGCCGGAGCGCGCGGGCGGCGTTTTTTATTTTGTTTTTATGTTAATTATGGCACTGGGCCATTAAGTGAACTGTTAAACTATGCCGCTTTGTGGCCGTGACCACTAACTATTGTTTTATGTTTTTTAACTGTGTTTATTTACTTTATTTAGTCATTTTTTCTATTTTTAATCATGTCCAACGCAAACATGATTTGGGGTGCGGCCGCGCGGTGGGTGCACGCATGACCCAACGGACAAGATCGGACACGGGCGAACCCATTGCCGCCCTAGAGGGACAAAATCCGGCCAAACGGGACGTCCGTTTGTGGTCGTGCGGTGGAGTTGGCCTATGGACAGCGATGAGTGGGCCATGGATTTTGCTGCTGCGATCGATCAAGAAACAGAGTGGAGAGTGGTGGTATGTACACAGCACGGATAGGCGACTAAGGCCAACTCCAACGGGCAACCCCATCGTGTCTGCCCTCGTCTGTGCATCCGTTTGAGGGTAAACGGACAAAGCAGGTCTTCCAACGGGCGGCCGCAAATGGATCGTCGTCTGTTTTCTGTCCGCTTTCGACCCATTCCTGGCCCAAGTTTAGGCCGAGTTTGCAGCTGGACGGAAAGCGCGCAGACGCCAGTGACGCGTGCCCTTGTCCTGCCCTGGCCCGTCCGTCGGGGAGACAAACCCCTCTTTTCTCTTCTTCTACCTCCCTCCGTGCCATGACATCGCCGCTGCCACCACCCTCCCCGGCCTCGCCGTCTTACACTAGTGTCATCCCAACCCGCACCACGCCATGCCATAATTGTTTCCGCACCGGCTTTCCGAAAAGCATTTGGCCGGCGTTCTCCTTGTTGCCAGTGGGAGAGAATCTACGGCCGTTGGTGTCGCCCGTCGTCCCCAACTTCTTATGGCTGGCTTTTCGGTGACGCAGGCCGCCCCTCCAGCACCACCGACCCCGAAATGTTGCTTTGCTGCTTGCGAGGGGAGCAGGGCGTGCACTATCCAGCTGCTTCCCCGGCACGAC
This sequence comes from Triticum aestivum, assembly GCF_018294505.1. Taxonomy (NCBI): domain Eukaryota; kingdom Viridiplantae; phylum Streptophyta; class Magnoliopsida; order Poales; family Poaceae; genus Triticum; species Triticum aestivum. The sequence continues at coordinate 641,126,208 of NC_057813.1, forward strand.
TGCAAGGCGATCGACGGATTGCTCACAAGGTACAATGGATAGTGGTGATGAGTTTTTCTTTGACAACTTTACTTGCTCATCGGATGATTCATCCTCATGATGAAGAGCTGGTGGCTGCGTTGGTCGTACATGAACACATTACTAGGAAGCGGCCTAAGTATAGGGGATTAATCCCCGACCATGCTTCAGCCTTGGACTGCAATAGAGAGAAAGGCCGCACCCTTCTCTATGCCGATTATTTTAAGGATGGTGCACTCTTTCGGCCACATCAATTTCTTCGCCGATTCCGAATGAGAAGGCATGTGTTCAATCGTATTCGAGAGGGAGTGGTCGCGCATGACCCATACTTTGAGTACAAAGAGGATGCCATAGGCAAGCTTGGTTTCCCTTCATACAATAAATGAACTGCGACTATCCGCATGCTTGCATATGGAATTCCTGGTGATCTTGTGGATGAGTATGTTCGTATGAGTGAGTCCGCACGTCTCCTTGCATTGTATAGTTTTTGCACAGTCGTGGTGGAAGTGTTCGGCCCGGAGTACCTCAGAGAGCCAATTGTCGCTGATATAGAGAGATTGTTGGAGATCAATGCCAATAGGGGCTTTCCGGGCATGCTTGGTAGTATAGACTGTATGCACTGGAAGTGGAAGAACTGTCCATTTGCTTGGCAGGGGCAGTACAAGGGGCATGTGAAAGGTTCCACTGTTATACTTGAAGCTGTGGCTTCACAAGATCTCTGTATATGACATTCTTTCTTCGGCATGGCTAGCCGGTTCTCAGAATGATATTAGTGTTCTTCAGCGGTCTCCAGTGTTTGCAAGGCTTGCGGAAGGGCACTCCCCGAAGGTCAACTTTGAGGTCAATTGCCACCATGACAACAAGGGATATTACCTAACTGATGGCCTCTATCCTCACTGGTCCACTCTTGTGAAGACCATACCCAATCTGCAAGGAGAGAAGAGACAGAGGTTTGCCCAAATGCAAGAGAGTGCTAGGAAGGATGTGGAGCGTGCTTTCGATGTGCTTCAGTCTCGGTGGGATATCGTTCGTAACCCTGCATTGACATGGAGCACGAAGAAGCTTTAGGAGGTCATGACTGCATGTGTGATCATGCACAACACGATCATGGAGGATGAGGGCGATGATAGCATATACGACCAAGGGTTTGATTTTCATGGTGAAAACGTTGAGCCCGAGCATCCACCTCCTGCATCCTTTGAACAGTTTGTGTAGTTTCATCGGGAATTACGTGATTGACATACTCATGTCCAGCTCCAGGATGACTTGGTTCAGCACGTGTGGACTCACATTGGCAACCAGTAGATTTATCTGTTTAATTTCTTGGCATGCAAATAAATTTTGATTGGGTTGCAAGACTATTTGATATTGTTTTCTTGTCATGCAAACAAATTTCGATTGGGTTGTAAGACTATTTCGGAGCTATGTTTGATTTGAACCATTTCATATGCATCATTTTTCATTTTTAGTGTGCTGGTGAACGGACGAGACGCGGCCGAAATGCGGCCGCAACATCCACAAATCCGGGCGGACACGACCCCATTGCCACCCCAAACGGACCAAAAGCGGATGGAATGGACGTCCGTTTGGGGTCGCGCATTGGAGTTGTCCTAAGGGAAATCTAACCGTCAAGCCCAAATAGACATTTGTTTTGCCCGGATTCCGTCCCTTTGGGTCGGCAAAATAAACGCCCTTGTCCGGCTTGGATCTTCCACTAGTCGGTGCACTTATTGCTCAGCCGCATCCCAGAAACATGTCTGTGTTGGACCTAAAGAAAAAACAAAATAGGTGTTGCAAAAATAGCCTAAGACAGAAATATATTACAAACTTAATTAAACTGTCCATGATAGTCACGTGCTTGAGATACTACTTAAGTTGAAATTAAATAAACATAAAAAACCGATAAATCCACCGCCCACGCGCCGCCTTCAAGCGCCACAGTCCTCCTCGTCATCCACGGTTCGGTTGATGTAGGGAGGCGCCATCCAGAGGCCGGGTGGCGCCCCCCCCAAAAGGGACGGGCGCACCATTTACCGGCTACGGTGATGGACGTGGTGATCACGTCGCCCAGGCCGCCTGCGGTGCTGGAGGCGATGACGACGGTGGGCTGCATTGCACCATGGTCGTCCATGGCCAAGACTGCTCGTACAGTGCTTGGTTCCACTCAGGGGTGGGTGGCCGGTCCTCCATCACCTCCTCCTTCACCACCTACTCCATGTCCAGCTCCGGCATATAGACATCCTGGCGGCCGACAACGCCAGCTTCTCCTCTATCACAATCCATTGTACCTCCTAGTTGTGCTTGTAGTCCTTCTTGGGGTCCTCCGTGCCGACCCGCACCAGCCACACCTTCTCCTCAGCCGTCATGGTAGGAGGTGGCAGTAGCGACGAAGACGAGGGAGAGAGAGAGAGCCATCGGCGTCAGGTAACGCACCTGCGTGTGGCCGCGCACTCTGGGTGGGCTCAGTACTCGCACAGGTGGCGCACGAGGCGGGCTACGAGCATGGCTGGAAAAGAAAGTTTGCTGGTGCATGTCGTGCTCATCCTGGAACTACGTGTCCCAGAGCAGCGAGACGATGTCGTAGGGCCGACGGGCAAGGTATTGACATGGGATCCACGCGTGCCGGCAGGTGATCTCCTCGAGGCAGATGCGACTGCTCGCCGGGACCGGGGGGTGGGTGGTGGGGATGGACACCCGATCCGGGCTTAGAAGACACCCATTGCGGAGGAGGGCATTGGACCACGGTGGCGGGGGTGTCGGTCTGCCAATACTGGCGGCAGGTGTCCACCTTGACATACGGCCAGAAGCACACATGAGCCACCAGAGGGGAGATCGAGAAGCGGCTGACGAGGTGGAGTGGGTGGCCGCACTTCTAGATGAGGCGGACGACGACTCCGCATCGTGGTCATGCTTGGCCTTCTTGCCAGGCACCCACTTCCAAAATCCAATGGAGGTGGCCGGCGGAGAGCGAGGTGGGACGGCCCCGCTAGTCTAGGGTTTGGTGTCGGGCATGGGGGGAGCAATGGCATGGACGCAGAGGGGAAGTAGAAGTGAACTGGCCAGTCAATGGCTTCGCCATAAGAAAGGACATGGCTAGGGGCGGCTAGGTGGCTAACTGGCGAGCCCGCGTATTCGTGTGGATTAAATGGGGTTGGTGGGAGCACTAGTAGAAAAAGAGCCTATTGTCCCGGTTCATAAGGGCCTTTAGTCCCAGTTCTGGAACCAGGACTAAAGGGTCGTTACTAAAGCCTCCCCCCTTTAGTCCCGGTTCTTACACGAACCGGGACTAAAGGTCGTCCACGTGGCCGCTGCCTGGAGGTCCACCTTTGGTCCCGGTTGGTAACACCAACCGGTACTAAAGGAAATTTTATGATTTTTTTAATTTGTTTTTGAAAGTTTTTCTTGATTTTCAAATTTCTGAATTATTTTAACCTCTAATCTCTAATTACTCCTCATCATTGCTCAATTTAACCTCTAATCTCTAATCACCCCTCATCATTCCAAATCATCTAACTTCCCGGAGGGTCACCCATCCTCTCACTACTCCAGCCTGAGCACGCTTAACTTCCGGGTTCTATTCTCCCTCGTTTCCAAGTCTGCACTTGTTGTTTTCCTAACAATAGTAAGATGTCAATCCTATTAACCCTCAGGAATTTAGCTTGAGCATGAAGTCACACATTTCATTGTTTGAGTTTGAAACTATTGTTCTAAAAAACAATAATTATTTAGTAACACTAATATTTCTTGAATAAGAAGTTTGACCATAGTTTGACCACAGTTTGACCAGATTTGACCAAAATTCAAAAAAAACTGAAATAATTATTTAGTAACACTAATATTTCTTGAATAAGTAGTTTGACCATTGTTTGACCACAATTTGACCAGATTTGACCAAAATTCAAAAAAACTAAACTAGTTATTTAGTAACACTAATATTCTTGAATAATTATTTACTAGCACTAATACGTCTTGAATAAGTAGTTTGACCATAGTTTGACCAGATTTAACAAAAATAAAAAAACTGAAATTTGAGCATAACTTTTTTCCTTTTAGAATTTGAGGATTCTAAAAATTTGCAAACAAGCAATATGCTGTCAAAATCAGATGTGGATGTTTGTGCTGAAAATTTTGATATATTATACGTTTTTTCTGACATAGTATGCAAAAGTTATAGCCGTTTTACATTTTCCCTACACTTTTGCAAAACATGTCCAAATTTAAGTTTTAAATTTTCCTAACTAGTAGATGTAGTAACATAACTACATCTCGAAGGATTATAATTTTTGAAGTTTTTATCATTTTTTTTGCTTTTTACAAAACTGAAAAGGCGATCCACGCGCCGGGGGGGGGGGGTTGAAAATGGGACCTTTAGTACCGGTTCGTGCCACGAACCGGTACTAATGCCTCAAACCCCATTAGTACCGGTTGATGGCTCGAACCGGGACTAAAGGTCTAACCTTTAGTACCGGTTGGTGCCACGAACCGGTACTAGTGGGCATCGCACCCGACTAAAGGTCCCATTTGAACCGGGACTAATGCCTGTACGGTGCCCTAGCCGCTCGAACCGGGACTAATGCTCACATTAGTCCCGGTTCGTAACGCAACCAAGATTAATGCTCTTCTCTGGCCGAACCAAAACCGTGTTTTCTGCTAGTGGATGTAGTTGGATTGCCGACACGCAGACCTGAGGTGAACGATGAGAGGCCTACAAATGATTAAATTACTACACGGAACTTGACAGATATGTGAAAAAGATGTTTTTGTGTCAACCGGATTTTTTTTATTTTTTAACTTGAAAATAATTTTCCCAAGCTGCACAGCTACCAAACTTCTTACTCGTGGAATCCCCTCAATCGTCAGATCGATACTCCCCGCCAAAAACAAAGGGTTAGATCAGCGGCCACACAACCTCTTTTAAAGTTTTTTTGACCAATGTTGTTCTTACGTGGACGCGTCTAGTGATGAAGTCATGTACCTAGGGTAGGGTCATGGACCTGTCCAAGGTACCCTCCCCAAGGACATCTTTTAAGAAGAAGGCATTTTCCAGTCGACCAAGAGGAACTCCACTCGACGGACTAGAAGACAATCGACGAACATGAAGACACTCGACCATGAAGACTCACTCGACCACCAGGAGTTCAAGATCTACTCTGAATCCAAACGGTCTGTAATTAAGTAGTCTTTATGGTCATAATGACACTTTATGTAAGGTGTTACCAGTAACAGCAGACCTTAATGTACTTTAACCCTCCGCTACGTGGGCTAGCTGGGGTCTTGGCATTCTCTATATAAGCCACCCCTCCACTGGTAGAAGGGTTCGCACCCCTGTAACTCTCACACATATAATCCAGTCGACCGCCTCCGGGCTCCGAGACGTAGGGCTGTTACTTCTTCCGAGAAGGGCCTGAACTCGTAAAACACTTGTGTGCACAATTACTCCATAGCTAGGATCTTGCCTCTCCTTAGTACCCCCCTACACTACTGTCAGACTTAGAACCAAGACAGTTGGCGCCCACCGTGGGGCAGGTGTCTTAGCGACTTATTTGAAAAGTTGCAATTTTTCCAATTCCCATCATCATGGTTTCAGGTGGAGTTTTGGTTGAGGGCCATGAGATCCGTCTCAGCACGCTCACATTCGTCGCCGACGACTCTGCCTGGCTGCAGGAGGCTCCGCTCGACGTGGATGCGCTCCCAGTACGCGGGGCTACGCACTTTCGAGCATGCGTCCGCGGCGTCCTTCTGCGGCAACCGTCGACTCAGTATCGGCCGGTTTTCGTGTTATCCTCCCTCCCAGCTTCCCGCCGGCGTAAGCACTCCGGTCGGCCGAGGCTTCAGCGGTGGGTGAGGCACGCAGTGGCTCGCCAGTCGACCACTCCCAAGTCGCGGCAATCGAGCCCGATGAATCTCTCTACGGCCTGTTCGACCTGTCGATTGGCTCCGCAGAGACTGCATCCGAGTGCGACAGCAGTGATCCGGCGACGAAGGTCCTGATGGTCAATGGGCCGCACGTTCCCCCCGGCTTTCCTGGCACCGAGGGAGGCAACGGCGGAGGCGATCCGTCGCACGACCATGAGGAATACCGCCCCGAGCCCCTCAACTCGCAGCAGAGGGAATAGCTTCGCCGCTGGAACATGGATGCGCTTCATACTCCGATCGTTGGAGAAACCCCTGAGGCTCACGCCTTAGAGGACGCGCGCTTGGCCAACCTGGCTGAGCGCACTCGACTGGAGAACCTTCAGCAGGCACTCGACGAGCGCGCGCGGCAACGGATTCCAGACTCCAATCGACGCCAACTCTTTAAACCTCCGACTCAGGTATACCGCACTCCGATTCAGAATTTGGCAGCTGCAACCCGTATAGCAGAGTTGATTCAGCCTTCCCAGTCAGAGGCTGGCAGAGGCTTGATGCAGATCAGGGATTTGCTCCGGGCAGTAGGAGATCAGAATTCGGTTGTGTCGCAGTCACGGAACAGGATTCATAGCAGATCCGTGGCGGCGAATACGGTCCAGTCGGCTCATAGCCCCAGATCGCCCCCGAGGCGTGAAGGGCATAGCGACCGCCACGATCAGTACAGGAACTATGAGCAGTATGATCACTGATTCGATCGCAACGATCGACGTCGAGTGCCCACTCCTCCCCTGAGGGGTGGATCATATATGCCTCGACAGCAGGATGACAGACGCCAACACAGTGGCGGGCGAAGGATTCCAGTCGACCCCAGGGAACCAGGCTTTGATGCGAGATCCATCATTGTTCAAGGTTTGGTCGACCGGAACATAGCCCACAGAGAGGGTAATGACAGAGATGTACCCACCAGCAGCCGAGTGCATGTCTCCAGACCAGAGTGTTTCAGCAGAGCCATCAGAGCCGCGGTGATTCCTCCCAACTTCAGGTTGGCGACTGGAGTCAGCAAGTTCAACGGTGAGTCCAAGCCCGATACTTGGCTTGAGGACTACCGAGTGGCTGTTCAGATCAGCGGTGGAAATGATGAGGTGGCCATGAAGCATCTACCTCTCATGTTGGAAGGGTCAACCAAGGCATGGCTGAATCAGTTGACACCCAACATCATTTACACGTGGGAGGACCTCTCCCGAGTGTTTGTTAGGACGTTCGAAGGAACGTGCAAGCGACCGGCAGGACTGACAGAGCTGCAATCTTGTGTATAGAAGTCGAATGAGACTCTGAGGGATTACATCCAGAGATGGATCACACTGCATCACACAGTAGAGAATGTATCTGATCACCAGGCAGTTGGCGCCTTCAAGGAGGGCGTAAAATACAGAGAGCTAAGCCTGAAATTCGGTCGAACCGGAGACATGTCTCTGAGTCGAATGATGGAAATAGCCACCAAATATGCCAATGGTGAGCAAGAGGATCGGCTCCGGAGTGGCAGGCACAAATCAGTCGCCCAGGACACCGGAGGTGGAAATTCCAGTCGAAAGCAAAAGCGTAAAGCCGAGCCAGCCGCTCCTGGAGAAGCCTTGGTCTTGAATCAAGGAAAATTCAAGGGGAAGCCCAAGGGGCCTTGGAACCCCAAGAAAGTAAAAGATAAAGAAAGAAACGACATGATGGATTTGCCATGTCACATCCACACCAAGAAAGATGAAGAGGGTAACTTAATTTACCCTAAGCATACCACTCAACAGTGTCGACTCCTGATACAGCAATTCCAAGGGAAGTAGTCCAAGGACAAAGAAAAAGAGTCGGACAAGGTTGAGGACAAGGAGGACAGTGACGAGGAATATCCGCAGGTCAATTCCACCCTGATGATTTTTGCTGACGTTGAAAGCAAAAACCGACTGCAAGTTATAAACTGAGAGGTGAATATGGCTGCTCCATCAACACCCAGTTACCTGAAGTGGTCTCAGACTGCCATTACGTTCGACCAATCTGATCACCCCACGCACATAGCCACCCCTGGGAGGCAAGCGTTGGTGGTCGACCCAGTCGTCGAGGGCACTCGACTGACCAAAGTGCTGATGGATGGCGGTAGCAGTTTGAATATACTATACGCTGAGACGCTGAAAGGGACGGGCATTCCGATGTCCAGACCGAGCACAAGCAACATGAGTTTCTATGGAGTCATCCCTGGCAAGAAGGCCACATCACTCGGCCAGATTGCTCTTGACGTGGTTTTTGGTGATTCAAAGAATTTCTGCAAAGAGAAACTGAGATTTGAGGTTGTGGATTTCCAGAGTGCCTATCGTGCAATTTTGGGCAGGCCAGCTTATGCACGTTTTATGGCTCGACCATGTTACGTGTACCTCAAACTAAAGATGTCTGGCCCTAAAGGCGTGATCACTGTCACTGGTAACCGCAAGAAGGCAGAAGAGTGCTTCCAGAAAGGCTCAAAGATCGTCGATGCTCAGATGGTGGCAGAAGAGTGGCAGGAACACCAGAGGAATGCAGACCCGAGTGATTTGTTGCGAGCCAAAAAGCCTGCTACGGAATCAGCGTTCCAGTCGTCCGGTGAGACGAAACCCGTTCACATCCACCCGACCGACCCTAACGCTGCTCCGACTCATATATCCACAACACTCGACCCCAAATAGGAAGAAGCGCTCATCCAGTTCCTCCGTGAAAACTGGGACATCTTTGCATGGAAACCTTCTGACATGCCGGGTGTAACCAGGGGACTGGCTGAGCATCGTCTACGAGTCGATTCAAAGGCAAAACCTGTGAAGGAACATTTGCGACGGTCCACCGTCCAGAAAAGGAAGGCTATTGGCGAGGAAGTGGCTCGGCTCCTAGCAGCAGAGTTTATCCGAGAGATTTACCACTCCGAGTGGCTCGCCAATGTCGTCATGGTCCCCCAAAAGGACAATTCGCTTCGCATGTGCATCGATTTTAAGCATATCAATCGGGCCTTCCCGAAAGATTATTTTCCTCTTCCCCGCATCGACCAAATAGTCGACTCGACTGCGGGATGTGAGCGACTGTCTTTCTTGGACGCGTACTCCGGGTACCATCAGATCCGTCTGTTTGGACCCGACGAGATCAAAACAGCTTTCAACACCCCATTCGTGTGCTTCTGCTATGTCACCATGCCATTCAGCTTGAAGAATGCCGGAGCCACGTTCATGAGGATGATTCAGAAGTGTTTGCTCACTCAAATCAGTCGGAATGTGGAAGCATACATGGATGACATTGTGGTCAAGTCACGGAAAGGTTCCGACCTGCTGACTGACCTCGCTGAAACATTTGCCAACCTCAGGAGGTACGATATCAAGCTTAACCCATCCAAGTGCACATTCGGAGTTCCTGGTGGAAAGTTACTCGGTTTTCTCGTTTCCGAACGAGGAATCGATGCAAACCCAGAGAAAGTAGGCACTATTCTCCGAATGAAATGACCTGTGCGTGTGCACGATGTCCAGAAGCTTACTGGTTGCTTGGCCGCTTTAAGTCGATTCATCTCTCGTCTCGGTGAGAAGGCATTGCCTATTTACCGACTGATGAAGAAGTCAGACAAGTTCGAGTTGACTCCTGAAGCTGACGCAGTGTTTGCAGAGCTGAAAACCCTGCTTTCCACCCAGCCGGTGGTTGCTACCCCGATCAGCAAAGAGCCTTTGCTGCTTTACATTGCAGCCACAGGACAAGTCGTCAGTACTGTACTTACGGTCGAGCGGGAAGAAGAAGAGAAAGCCTTCAAAGTTCAGTGCCCAGTATATTACATTTCCGAAGTCCTTACCCCATCCAAGCAACGATACCCTCATTATCAGAAGCTTGTCTATGGGATTTATATGACCACAAATAAAGTTTCTCACTACTTCTCTGACCATATCATCACAGTCGTCACCGACGCCCCCTTATCAGAGATTCTGCACAACATAGATGCAACTGGTCGAGTGGCAAAATGGGTGATTGAACTTCTTCCCCTAGATATCAGATTTGAGGCAAAGAAAGCTATCAAGTCCCAAGCAATAGCAGATTTCCTCGCCGAGTGGACCCAACAGCAACTGCCGACTCAAGTTCACTCGGAGCACTGGACCATGTTCTTTGATGGCTCTAAGATGCTGAATGGTTCCGGTGTTGGGGTAGTGTTGGTTTCCCCCCGAGGAGATAAGCTTAGATATGTACTCCAGATTCACTTTGATTCCTCCAACAATGAAGCAGAATAAAAAAGCACTTTTGTATGGGTTGCGTATGGCCATTTCACTCGGCGTCCGTCGCCTCATGGTCTACGGCGACTCAGATTTGGTGGTTAACCAAGTGATGAAGGAGTGGGACGTCAGAAGCCTAGCCATGACTTGTTACTGCAATGCAGTAAGAAAGCTGGAGAAGAAATTCGAGGGGTTAGAGCTTCATCATGTACCCCGACTGAAAAATCAAGCAGTTGATGATTTGGCAAAAATAGGTTCCAAGAGAGAAGCCATTCCCAGTGGTGTGTTTTTGGAACATGTCCATGCCCCGTCAGTTCAAGAGGATACTTTCACCGAAGAAGCCCCACAGCCAAAAAGTGACATGGATCTGACTGAAGTTGAGGTCCCAGCTGTGGTCGACCTGATCATGGAAGTTTTGGTTATTACTCCCGACTGGACAGTGCCTTACATCGCGTATATCCTAAGGAAAGAGCTCCCAGAGAATGAAGAAGAGGCTCGACGGATCGTCCGTCGATCCAAGGCCTTTACTGTGATGAAGGGACAGTTGTACAGAGAAAGTGCGACTGGAGCCATTCAGAAATGCATAACGCCGGAAGAGGGTCGGATAATTCTTAACGACATCCACTTGGGGACCTGTGGCCATCATGCGTCCTCTCGGACTATTGTGGCTAAAGCATACCGAGCGGGTTTTTACTGGCCCAGAGCAAATGAAATGGCGAAAGAGATAGTCGACAAGTGTGAAGGATGTCAGTTCTACTCCAATATGTCACACAAGCCCACCTCGGCTTGAAGACCATTCCAATCGTCTGGGCCTTCGCTGTTTGGGGATTAGATATGGTTGGGCCACTGAGAACTGGCAGGAGCGGCTTCACCCCATGTATTGGTGGCAGTCGACAAGTTCACCAAGTGGATCGAAGCCAAGCCTATGAAGAATCTTGATGCCGGCACTGCTATCAGCTTCATTAGAGAATTGATATTCAGATATGGAGTTCCGCATAGCATCATCACCGATAATGGGTGAAACTTTGATTCCGACCAATTCAAAGCCTTTTGGGCTTCTCAGGGCACACGAGTCGACTACGCTTCAGTCGCCCACCCCCAGTCGAATGGACAAGCAGAAAGAGAAAACGGCCTAATTCTCAAAGGGTTGAAACCCCGGTTGATACGTGATCTCAAACACGCAGCAGGCGCGTGGGTCGACGAACTTCCATCAGTTCTTTGGGGATTAAGGACTATGCCTAATCGGTCGACTGGGAGAACTCCATTCTTTCTGGTCTATGGAGCTGAGGCAGTTCTGCCGAGCGATCTGCTTCACAATGCACCTCGAGTCGAGCTCTATTCTGAAGTTGAAGGCAGAGCAAGCCCGACAGGACGCAGTCGACCTTCTAGAAGAAGAAAGAGGGATGGCCTTGATCCATCGACCATCTATCAGCAGGACTTGCGTCGTTTCTATGCCAGAAACGTGAAGAGTCGAGCCTTCCAAGAAGGGGACTTGGTCCTCCGAGTGGATCAACAAACTCGCCCCTACTTGGGACGGCCCCTTCATTGCCACCAAGTTCTCCACAATGGAGCATACCGTCTTTACAATGTCGGTCGCCAGATTGATGAGCCACGAGCTTGGAATGCGGACTTGCTCCGCCCTTTTATACTTAAGTTTTTCACTCAGATGAGTTGTAATAAAAGTACTTCTGTAGTGTATTCATCAAAGACAAGAGTTTCATAATTTTCTCAGTGATTGTTATTGCTTTTGTTCTCATAAATCTGTCCCCCAGTGGGTGGCTTAGCTGCGAGCCCGTTTCGCCTAAGCTTGTAAAAAATCCTACCGAGTGGTAAGCCAGCCTTCCACTCGGAGGCTTAGCTGCGAATCCGTTTCTCCTAAGTTAAACAAAATCCTACCGAGTGGTAAGCCAGCCTTCCACTCGGAGGCTTAGCTGCAGTCCAAGTACTCGCCTAAGTTAAACAAAATCCTACTGAGTGGTAAGCCAGCCTTCCACTCGGGGGCTTAGCTGCAGCCCAGTGCTCGCCTAAGTTTTTGAAAATCCTACCGAGTGATATGCCAGCCTTCCACTCGGGGGCTTATCTGCAGCCCAGTGCTCGCCTAAGTTAAACAAAATCCTACCGAGTGGTAAGCCAGCCTTCCACCCGGGGGCTT
>NC_057813.1:641138801-641209115 GCF_018294505.1 Triticum aestivum
AGTGCTCGCCTAAGTTTTTGAAAATCCTACCGAGTGGTAAGCCAGCCTTCCACTCGGGAGGCTTAGCTGCAGCCCAGTGCTCGCCTAAGTTTTTGAAAATCCTACCGAGTGATAAGCTAGTCTTCCACTCGGAGGCTTAGCTGCAACCTAGTGTTCGCCTAAGTATAAAATACAACGTGCGCTCCGCGAAGAGGATGAGGCGCAGGTCGACTCCTGCCTTCTCCTTCCGAGCTACGCCACAAATACAACATGCGCTCCGCAAGGAGGACGAAGCACAGGTCGACCGCTACCTTCCCCTCCAAAACTATGCCATGAAAATCCTACCGAGTGGAGAGCAAACCTCCCACTCGGGGGCTTAGCTGCGGCCCAGTGCTCGCCTAAGTTTCTAAAATCCTATGGAGTGGAGAGCAAACCTCCCACTCGGGGGCTTAGCTGCAGCCCAGTGCTCGCCTAAGTTTCTAAAATCCTACCGAGTGGAGAGCAAACCTCCTACTCGGGGGGCTTAGCTGCAGCCCAGTGCTCGCCTAAGTTTCTAAAATCCTACCGAGTGGAGAGCAAACCTCCCACTCGGGGGGCTTAGCTGCAGCCCAGTGCTCGCCTAAGTTTCTAAAATCCTACCGAGTGGAGAGCAAACCTCCCACTCGGGGGCTTAGCTGCAGCCCAGTGCTCGCCTAACTTTCTAAAATCCTACCGAGTGGAGAGCAAACCTGCCACTCGGGGGCTTAGCTGCAGCCCGGTGCTCGCCTAAGTTTCTCAAATCTTACCGGGTGGAGAGCAAACCTCCCACTTGGGGACTTAGCTGCAGCCAAGTGCTCGCCTAAGTTTCTAAATCTGGTCGAGTGGAGAACAAGTTTCGCACTCGGAGGCTTGGTTGCAGCCCAGCACTCGCCCAAACATAACGAGCACAAGTCGATTGCAATTTGTGCTTCATTCCTACCTGCAAAAGAGCATTACAGATACTAGTATATATTCCAACCCAAGGAAGATGGTTGTTGGAAAGCAGAAGCTAACGTATTTCAACGGCAAATCAAGTTCGGATAACGTCCTACGCATCCGGAAGTGCTCAGGCATCAAGCTTGTTAAATTTTATCGGTTACAAAAATCACTCGGCATTCCAAGGCAAATTCAAATCATCAAGCATAGAAGTTTTTTACCCCTCCTACGGAGGGCTGGAAGGCGCAACAAACTCGTCCAGGTCGATCCCATCTACGATCCGAGTGGCAGCAGCGATGAAGGTCTCCATGAAAGAACGGAAGTCATGCTTCCTAGTGTTGGCCACCTTGAGAGACACCAGCTTGTCTTCTCTCGCTTACTTGCAGTGGACGCGGACTAAGGACAGAGCGACGTCAGCACCACACCTGGCAGAAGACTTCTTCCATTCTTGCACTCGACTTGGCACTTCGTTCAGTCGAGTCATCAGTGACTCAAGGTCATTCTGAAGCGTTTCTTCTGGCCAGAGTGATGTGTCGATGCGCGACGTTGCACCCTTCAGTCTTGCAAGGTAGTCGACCACTGCAGCAACGTGAGACTCAAGACGGAGCATGTTCATAGCAGTTTCATCTTTCACCGGAGAGTTGATGGGATCCAAGCCAGTATCCACTCGACTAGTCTCCTCTTCAAAGTTTTGGCAGAATTCTGTGGACACGATTCAAGGATAAGCTAATAGTCCTACAGCAAGTCAGTAATAACCAGTCGGATATAAGAGGTTACCTTCGAGCATGAGGAATAGCTTCTTGGCAAGTCCTCCCAGATAAACCTCTAGGTCATTCTTCTTTCCCGCCAGTTCGCCAGCTTTGTCGCTCAGGACCATATTGGCATTCTTCAGTCGGGTGACTTCCTGGTTGGCCACGCCGAGAGCAGCTTTCAGATTAGTGTTTTCCTCTTCAAGTTTGCTGACATAAGCCAACCTCTCTTCTGCAAGTTTTGTCTTGTCCGAAGCCGCTTTCTGCGCCTCGGCGAGGTCAAGGTCCTTCTTCTTTAGAGCATCCTTGAGTTTTTCTGCAAAAATCACAATAAGATCAGACTCAGAGACAGGCAAGAAGAAAAGACAGTCGTCAAGATTCTCACCAAACATACCTTTTGCCTCCTCCTTCGACTTCGTGAAGTTCTCTTGGACAAGCTTCAGGTCAAGTTCAAGCTGGATATGCTTGTTCTCCAACTCGGTATAACGAGAAACAAGGTCACAAGATTTCTGCGAAAGTTCAGTCGACAAACATCAAAGACAGATCACTTCCAAGTGACTAAGAGAAAAATCGTAGTATTTCTAAGACTACAGCTGAATCTAAACATTCAACTGTAGTCTCGGGGACTATGAAAGTGCGTTATGTCGACTAGAGGGGGGGTGAATAGGCGATTTTTATGAATTCTTCACTGAGGAATTTGCCGGTGAGGAAATTCCTTAGCGAAGAACTATTAGCACCGGAATAAGTACTCAGAAGTAAGCATAACAGAATACAAGCATGGTCATCATGATGAAATGAAGACTAGCACAGAGTACAGAAAGCGTAATCACAGGATAACACAAGATGAAGACAAACAGACTGAAGAAATTGAACTGAGGAAATTGAGAAAGTCTTCAGTCAAAGTCTTCAAACACAGATATGAACAAACACTCAAGACAGTAATGAGGAAATGGAAGGGTTGAGGAAATAGAACCAGTTAGGTTGGTGAAGACAATGATTTGGTAGACCAGTTCCAACTGTTGTCTCAGTTGTACGTCTGGTTGGAGCGGCTGAGTATTTAAACTCGAGGACACACAGTCCCGGACACCCAGTCGCTGAGCACGCAGCTCAGGACACCCAGTCCTCACCGTATTCTCCTTGAACTAAGGTCACACAGACCTCGTCCAATCACTCGTGGTAAGTCTTCAGGGGACTTCCAAACCTTCACAGACTTGGTCACTCGGTGATCCACAATTCCTCTTGGATGCTCTAGACCTTGACGCCTAACCGTCTGGAAGAAGCACAGTCTTCAAAGGTAACAAGCGTCGGATCCACGCAGGATCAATTTCTTCAGTGATGCTCAATCACTTTGGGTTTGTAGGGGTTTGGTTTTGGGTTTTCCTCACTCGATGATTTTCGCTCAAAGTCCTCGGAGGATGGGTTGCTCTCAAATGACAAGTGTCAAGTTTCTCTCGGAGCAGCCAACCAGCTAGTGGTTGTAGGGGGGCGGCTATTTATAGCCTAGGGAGCAGCCCGACATGATAAGACATAAATGCCCTTCAATGATATGACCGTTAGGTGGATAAGATATTTTGGGACAGCTGGCGCGCAACACAGCAATGGTCGGAAATTTGACTCTCAAATTCCTCAGGGCTATCATGTTCCTCACTGTGTAGGTAATTCGCACTGACGAATTCCTAACTCCTCAGTCAGAACAAATTCATCAGCGACCAGAAGAACTTCGTCTCTGTCACTGAAGAAAGTGACTGAACTGTATGAGATTTCCAAAGGCTTCACTCGAAGGGATTGGTAGGTGTAGGATTTTGAGTTGAGCATCACATGGAAATTTTTCCTTAGTATTTCCTCGACCCCCTTTAACAGTACGATGTTTCCTATGACTCAAGAAAGAGAAAATGAAACTACGAAAACAAAAGTCTTCACGCTTCATGTTCCACAAATGAATACCAAGTCTTCAAGGTCACACCAATTTCTTCACTTTCAAAGTCTTCAGAAAGTCTTCAGAATATCAAAGTCTTCAGTTGAAGAACTTCATTCCTAGGGGTCGACTTTCTCTGTAAATATCAAACTCCTCATAGACTTATAGACCTGTGTATACTCACAAACGCATTAGTCCCTTAACCTATAAGTCGTCAATACACCAAAATCACTAAGGGGCACTAGATGCACTTACAATCTCCCCCTTTTTGGTGATTGATGACAACATATGTTAAGTTTTCAACGGGGATAAGCATATGAAGTGTATACACTGATATTGAGGAATTTGATTACAAGATATAGAAGAACTCCCCCTGAAGATGTGCATAGTGAGGAATTTGCTTTTGAGGCAATGCACATTTGAAGAGTTGAAACATGGAGATCTCCCCCTATATCTTGTAATTCATACACGCATTTGATATATAATATGAAGAATTTGAAATGCATGATGAAATATGGTGCCTGATGAGATTCAACATGCGTGCAATGTCATTAACGAGGAATAAGCATGCAAAGCATAATGCAACAAAAGTATCAGCGCACCGTCGGGTTTAAGATTACAACTCGATCCAAATAAAAGTTTCAGAAGAACGAGTTGTAACTTAAAAAAATGCCCTTAATATAGACCCGCTTGAAGACTAACTCAGATTTCTCCCCCTTTGTCATCAAATGACCAAAAGGATTGAAACTGAGGACTAACGCCCCTGAAGAATTTCAAGTCGATGGAGGTGCGCCATCGTTGTCGGGGTTGTTTGTTGTAGCAGGGCCTGCCGCAGTGTCGTCCAAATCTTCATACTCATCAGTGTCACGCAATGAAGAATAAGAGCTGGCCACCAGTGGAGGAATTTTGACCCTCTTGAATTTCTTCAGAGGAGGTGCAGACCAGTCAAATTCTTCCTTGAGACCCATAGTCTTCAGTTCTTCAGTGATGTAGACATGAGTGAGGACAGCCCAGGTGCAGTTAAAGGTTTCATGAAGGTAGTATTGGTTCTTATTCACTGCATTGTGCGTTGAGGTCATATTGTGAAGAAGTGCACCAAACTGACGCTTTACCCATTTGTGATTGCGATCAACCTTCTGATGAAGACTGAGGAGTAACTCACGGTCAGTCATCACCCTGGGTGCTGTGGCTTGAGGATTTTGCTTGGCTGAGGTATTTGCGGCAGAGTCATGTGTGGCAGAATCGTCATTGGTAGAGTAAGATGCAGCCTTGCGAAATTGACCATCCAATGGACGAATGCCTTCATCGATCACAGCAGCGGCCTTGCCTTTATCATCAGCTGATGAAACTGTCCGTTTGAGGACTTCAATGGGAGGCAAGTAGCTACCGTGGTTCAGAGTGTCAGCTTTGTAATTCAGTGAAGATCTTTCCCTGATGAATCTCATAATCCAAGGAGCATAGGGCCTCAGCTCGAATGGTGACATAGCAATATTGGCCAGAGTCCTCATGAAGAAATCATGGAAGTTGACGGGAACGCCATGAATGATGTTGAAAAGCATATTCTTCATGATGCCAATGACTTCTTCATCATTTGAGTCGTGGCCTTTGATGGGACTCATTGTCTTCGTCAGAATTCGATAGACAGTCCGAGGCACAGAGAGTAATTCCTTGACGAGGAATTTGGTTCGTGGGGCCTGCCTTGGCTTCAAAGGCTTCATCAGCACTTGCATATAGTGATTTGAAAGTTCTGGTTCGTTGTAGATACAACGAGCACCATCAAGTGGAGGACTGAGTGGTAGAGCATGAAGAAATTCAGTTGCTGGTGCCTTGTAGTGAGTATTTTTAGACATCCAGTCTAATACCCATGAGTTCACATCTTCAGCGTCTCCCGTGATGTGCAGAGTTGCATAGAATTGAACAATGAGTTCTTCATTCCAGTCACAGATATCAGTGCAGAAATTCAGAAGTCCTGCGTCGTGAAGAACACTGAGGACTGGCTCAAAGCCGGGCAGAGACTCCATGTCCACATGAGGAATATGTGCATGATCGAAGACTTTGTCTTTGTTGAAGAGCACTGAGGAATAGAAATTGGCTTGGCTGGCAGTCCAGAAACGCCTCTTCCTTATGCGAGCAGAATCATATGGATTATAATCAGTGAAGAATACGTGCTCGGCAAAGAAATCTTCAGCCTTGAACTTCTGTTTGCTTGAGAACAGATTCTTTGGCTTTGGCAGAGAGGTGTCAGTGAGTTGCATCACCACCTCAGGAATCGCGAGCTCAGGTTCTTCAGACTGAGGAATTTCTTGTTCCTCAACAGGTGCAGTCTGAGGATCAGCAGCAGCAGGTTCATCAGCACTAGTGGCTGGAATTTCTTCATGGACAGATGAAGTGGGATGAGTTTCTTCAGAGCCCATTTGAACAGTTGGAGCAGGGGACTGAGGTATCTGTTGGATTGGGGTGAAGAGTGGAGAATTTGGATACTGACTTTCCCAAAAGTCATCGTTCATCACTGGCGTTGTGCTTCCAATATCCACATCTTCTTCAAGTTCCTCAACACCGGCCTCTTCAGCTGTGAACTGAGGCATAGGCGAGGAAATGATTGGGGTTGAAGGGATAGCTTCCACTTCAATTTCTTCATCAATCTGCTCTGACGAAGCAGCAGAATGATTTTCTTCATCAGATCCGCTTGGGATCTCATAGTCTTCTCCAAAAGGAACAAGGTCCTTTGATGGCATGGAGGAAATCGGAACAGCATCAATTGGATTTTCGAGTGAGCTGGTCATTGGCTTCATTTTCTTCGCAGCCGAAGAGTTTGACGCAGCTGATGCCTTCCTTTTCTTCACTGCAGCTCGCTCTGCAGCCTTGGTCTTCTTCACATAAGAAGTAGATGGAAGAATTGGAGTTGGTGTGGGCGCGGGAGGAGCTGAGGAATCTGGTTCATTTTCTTCAGGCGCAACTGATGCAGTTGCTCCGATCTCTTCAGTTTCTTCAGGCGCACCACTAGTGGATGCCCTGGCAATTTCTTCAGTGGCTGGAATTTCTTCACCAGCCCTGGAACGAGCATGATCTTCAGCAGGCTGAAAGTCATCAGCGGTGCTGGCATGTTCTTCAGCAGGCTGAGCAGAGTCTGCAGCCTGAAGATTTTCTTGTTGCGATGGGGCTGCAACATTTGTGAATTTCTTCGTCAGATTGACGAATCTTACTTTAGCTCCTTGCCAATTAGCATAGTAGGCATCAAAGTCTTTGCTGAGGGCTTGAATTTCAGACTGAGCCTGGAGAAGTTCCTCAGGTGTCATTCTGACAACGTTTTTCTTCAGGAGCTTCTCCTTTCTGTATTGAGCTTTCCTGATCTCTCTTGCCTTTTCAAACTTCCATTTCTCTTCAGTGATGAAATGGGTCAGCATGTGACTTTCACCAGGGGTCAGATGAAAATCAGGCATAGGGGTGTTAGGATCCTTGTGCCAGAGATCAATGTAATCGAGGATTTTTCTCGGATCCAAAAGCAGTGGCACAGATGTGCCTTTGGCTCTAGCGGCCTTCACCTGTCTGTCTCTGATGATTTCTGCAAGTTCATCATCAGAAGCTTCATCATCAGAAGGCCCATGGAATGCGACCTGTTTCTTCTTTGGACTTGGCCGAGGACCTCGTCCAGCTGTTGCTTTGGTCTTCAACAGTGTGGGGCCTGATGAGGAAATTGGTGCAGCTGAGGAACTTGCTGAAACACCAGAGGCAATCGAGAAACCAGCAGTCCTTTGACATGTAGCCAGATGCATAGGAGCTGAGGACTTTGAAGGAGCTGTTGAGGACTTTGCTGGAGCTGTAGCAGTGTGAGGAATTTGCCGTGAGGGCACTGTTGGTGAAGCACTTGGCTTACGAGCAGGCTTCTTTGGCATGGATTTCCTCGGTTTGACCGAGGCCTGAGTAGCAGTAGCAGTGGCAGAATCCTCATTGAATTTCTTCACTGCCTCCTTGGCTTGTCTTGCCAATTTAGCTTGACGCTTAGCCCATTCTTTAGGAAAGTCCTCGCCACGTTTGATGCTTGTGGGGTCAGCTACTTGGCCAGGTGCCAATGGAGCTCTTGGGCATGGAGGATTGAGGGCGAATTTCCTCATGTACTTTGGAGTCACATATCTGTATTCCCTCCATTCCCTTGCCCATCTCCGTTCAATCCTCTGAATGCGCACCTTGCGCTGATTTTTGTTTTCTTTGCCAAATTTTGCTTCATCAGGTGTGCAATAGTCAGCATAAATTTCCTCAGGGATTTCAAACGCAGTCATAACCTCAGGTTTCTTTCCTCCTTTCTGCGGCTTCTTACCGTCTGCCATATTCTTCAGTTGAGGAATTTGAACAATCGAGTTCTCTGAAGAAGTATGCAGTTTTTCTTCGAGGAACGCTGCAAATGAGTTAAGTTGATGAGAACCTAGTGATTCAGCAGCAGACATGAGTACCTGTGAACAGAGTACATGTGCGAGGAATTCGGAGAGGTCATATGCGTTCTGAGGAGGTTTTTCGAAAAGAACAAGTTTTGAGGAATTTGACCACATGAACCTTGAGGAATTTCACTAAGCGTTCTTGTCTTAGGTTCCAGAGTTGTACAGATCGAAGATCCACACAATTAGGGAATCTTGAAGAAAATGATTGCTTAGAGAAATAGTTCAAGATCATATGATGTGTGGTGTTCATATGTGTGAAGATTTGAAGAATAAACACCTTTGAAGATTTTCAGGAAAGTTTGAGAATCAACGTGAGTAATAAAAGTAACTTTTAATTACCCGAAGTTAAGAACACGACGAACTGAGAAGAACAGATGTGAAGCTCGTCAGGTTAGATCTCCCACGCCCTAACTTAGTAGAGGAAGACAGCTACGGCGGCGGCGGAGTGAAGATTTCCGCGGTCGGCGTGAGTACGACGGCGACGAGGTCGAGGCAGCGAAGCTCTTCCTCACCGGCGATGATGGAGTAGTGGCGGCGCTAGGGTTTGAGGAGCTCGAGTGAGAGAGTAGCGATCGAGCGGAGTTAATGAAGTGAGTAAGGGGAGAGGGGTATTTATAGACACGGTGAAAAACAGTTCGCCCGAAGATTTGGGATGAACGTGCCCTTGCCCTTTCTCCTTCTCGCGACATGTGTCACCCACGTACTGTGTAGTTGAGATCGTGTACGATCGTCAGTAAATAGAATAATGCATTGTGGGATACGGAACGGTTTGAGCGGCAAAACCGAAAATTTGGATAAGATTTGTTTTAAAGTTTCGTTCGCAATTTCTTCAGCTGACAAGGACACAGTGAAGATTTTGAACGAGTTTCAAATAGAACGCATATGAAGAATTTGTGAATAGATTGGGTTGAGTATAGCATAGAGGGGGAAGGGTCCGATCACATTCACTTAGCAGAAAAAACAACTTGAAGAAATAGCTATAAGTGAATGTTGTAGAGGACATAAACGCATATATATATATATATATATATATATATATATATATATATATATATATAGCCAATGAAGAAAAACAAAGGAAACAGTGAAGATTTTGAAAAGTTGAAGAATTTGAAAAACTGAAGAATTTCAAAACTGAGGAAAAACTCAAATTGAAGATTTTCAACTTTTTGTGGTGGCGTGACCCACCGTATAAGAATGATGATTTCAGACACCGCGTACAATTGTCGTAGGGTTCTGAGAATCAAATTCTTCATTAATTTCTTCACACTTAGAGTGTTATTCTTCATTGATTGAAGAAAAACGTTTCTTCATGTGTTGCACATCTAAGTCATCAATTTTGCATAAGTGTTAGGATGTGTGTCCTTTTCAAAGAACATTCAAAGATTCTAAGATATTTAGCTCACACAGCAACTTGCTAAATCTCTTCTCATCCAAGGGCTTAGTAAAGATATCAGCTAGCTGTTCTTCAGTCTTCACGTGCTCGATGGAGATGTCGCCCTTCAACACATGATCACGAAGAACATGATGACGAATCTGAATGTGCTTTGTCTTCGAGTGCTGAACTGAGTTGTGAGCAATCTTGATGGCACTCTCATTGTCGCAGAGGAGATGCACATTCTTCACGTTGACACCATAGTCCTTGAGTGTTTGCTTCATCCAACGCAGTTGAGCACAGCAAGAGCCTACAGCAATGTATTCAGCTTCCGCAGTGGACAGTGATACGTAGTTCTGTTTCTTCGAGGACCAACAGACCAAAGATCGTCCGAGGAAATGACAAGTGCCAGAAGTTGACTTGCGGTCCACACGATCACCAGCATAGTCAGAGTCAGAATATCCAATGAGATCAAAAGCAGAGCCCTTGGGGTACCATAATCCTAGTGTTGGTGTGTGAGCTAGATATCGAAGAATATGCTTCACAGCCTTATGGTGTGATTCCTTCGGTGCAGCTTGAAATCGGGCACACATGCAAACACTAAGCATTATATCTGGCCTAGATGCACATAAGTATATAAAGAACCAATCATGGAGCGGTATACCTTGTGATCGAAGTCAATACCATTTTCATCAGTGCATAGATGGCCATTTGTGGGCATAGGAATTTTGACGCCTTTGCAATCTTGCATGCCGAATTTCCTTAGTACATCTTTGAGGTATTTCTCTTGAGATATGAATATGCCATTGCGCTGTTAACGAATTTGAAGACCTAAGAAGAATTTCAACTCTCCCATCATAGACATTTGATATTCTTCACTCATCATATAGGCAAATTCATCACTATAATGTTGGTCAGTACAGCCAAAGATAATATCATCAACATATATTTGGCACACAAACAGTTCACCATCATAAGATTTAGTAAAGAGAGTAGGGTCGAGTGAACCGGGTGTGAAGCCATTCTTGATGAAGAATTCCTTCAATGTATCATACCACGCCCGAGGGGCTTGCTTGAGGCCATAGAGGGCCTTATTAAGTCTGAAGACTTTGTCAGGATTCTTTGGATCTTCAAAACCTGGGGGTTGAGCAACAAATACTTCTTCCTCAAGCTTACCATTGAGGAATGCACTTTTCACATCCATTTGATATAAGATGATATCATGATGGTTAGCATAAGCAAGTAATATGCGAATAGCCTCAAGTCTAGCAACAGGTGCAAAAGTTTCATCAAAATCAATTCCTTCAACCTGTGTGTAGCCTTGAGCTACCAGTCGTGCCTTATTCCTCACCACAAGGCCATTTTCATCTTGCTTGTTGCGGTAGATCCACTTTGTGCCAATGATATTATGCTTGCGAGGATCTGGATGTTTGCCCAGTTCCCAGACATTGTTGAGCTCGAACTGATGTAATTCTTCTTGCATAGCCTGAATCCACTCCGGCTCCAAAAATGCTTCATCTACCTTAGTGGGCTCTGTGATAGAGACAAAAGCATAGTGCCCACAAAAGTTAGATAAATGTGAAGCTTTTGAGCGTGTGAGAGGACCTGGTGCTCTAATGTCATCGATGATCTTATCCACTTGCACTTCTTTTGCAACGCGAGGATGAGCTGGTTGTCGCTGAGGAGTTTGGTCAGCATTTTCTTTAGCACCATTTTCCTCAACATTTTCTTCAGGTGTATCAGCTCGATGTTCTTCATGAACTGGAATAAATTCTTCAGCAAATTCTTCAGTAGGAATGACATCCTCAGTTGCCTTGAACTTGATAGAATCCTCAGGTGCTGGTTCATCTAACACAGAAGGTAGGTGCTCTCTTTGCGAGCCATTAGTTTCATCGAACCGCACATCTACAGTGTCAACAATCTTGTGAAGAACAATGTTGAAGACTCTGTAGGTGTGCGAGTCCTTTCCGTAACCAAGAATAAAACCTTCATGTGCTTTCTGTGCAAATTTAGAATTGTGGTGAGGATCTCTAATCCAACATTTAGCACCGAAGACTTTGAAATAACTCACATTGGGTTTCTTGTCAGTGAGGAGTTCATAGGCCGTCTTCTTGAAGAATTTGTGAAGATATACTCTGTTGATGATGTGGCACGCAGTATCAATTGCATCAATCCAAAAACGATGAGGCGTTTTGTATTCATCAAGCATAGTGCGAGCCATCTCAACAAGAGTTCTGTTCTTGCGCTCCACGACGCCATTTTGCTGAGGAGTATAGGGAGCAGATAACTCATGAGTAATACCAAGTTCATCAAGATAGTCATCAAGACCGGAATTCTTGAACTCAGTTCCATTGTCACTTCTGATGTGCTTGATCTTCACACCAAAGTTGGTTGAAGCCCTCAAGGAAAAACGTTTGAAGACTTCCTGCACTTCATGTTTGTAAGTAACAATGTGTACCCATGTATATCGAGAGTAATCATCAACAATGACAAAACCATATAGAGATGCATCATTAGTGACTACTGAGTAATGATTAGGTCCAAAGAGGTCCATGTGAAGCAATTTGAATGGACGAGTAGTGGTCATGATAGTCTTCGCTGGATGCTTGGCCTTGGTCATTTTTCCAGCTTCACAGGCTCCGCATAAGTGATCCTTGAGGAATTTGACATTCTCAATGCCAATGACATGCTTCTTCTTTGCAAGCGTGTGCAAATTCCTCATGCCTGCGTGACCAAGTCGTCGATGCCATAGCCAGCTTTCTGAAGCTTTTGCAAGTAGACACACGGCTGGTTGTGGTCCTGTAGAGAAATCAACAATATACAAATCTCCTCTCCTAAAGCCTTCGAAGACTTTGGAATTGTCAGCTTCCATAATCACAACACAGCGATACTTGCCAAAGACAACAACCATATCAAGATCACAAAGCATTGAGACTGACATGAGGTTGTATCCTAAGGACTCAACAAGCATGACTTTGTCCATGTGTTTATCCTTAGAGATCGCAACCTTACCAAGACCCAATACCTGACTTTTGCCTTTGTCAGCAAAGATGATGTGCTTCAGATGTGACGGTGATAAGGGAGCATCCATCAAAAGATTCTTGTCACCAGTCATGTGATTTGTACATCCACTATCAAGGACCCATTCAGTGGCTTTGGGTTGATCATCCTGCAGATGAATTAGTGTAACTTACAATCTCATATGCTTAATCAATGAAGAATATGATATCAAGTTCATCAGATGAATTTCATCAAGCAGTAAACAGATATATCAGTAGGAGGACGTGTGAAAGTTTATTTCATCATGATTCGCCTGCATCCTTTTAGGCAATTTTGTCAGGTCCCCAGCAAATTCTTCAGACGTTAAGGCACGTCTGGAGACCTGACCCTGCAGAAGAGATTAGTTCTTTTTCTTCACCACCCACATCTGAAGGGGTGGTAAAGAGTTCATCACTCTGCGAGCACCATACAAGAATGGTGGCATAGAAGCCAACCATTTCGTTTCACATAAGAGGGGTTAGGGTAAGCATATGAATAAGCAGAAAAATTCTTCGAGGACTTATGAACATAATGGTTTAAAGAATAATGCACATATTCATAGCCCTTAGCTCTACCCTACGAAACAGAGTTGTTAGCACGATGATAATCATATGAGGACTTTGATCCATTTGAGGAATTTGATCCATATGAAGAATTTGATCTGGGGTTCCTGTTCTTCACTGGTGGTGTCATGAGGACATTCACCTGAAGACTTTCAAGGCACTTCTTGGGAACCCAGATTTTCTTCATAGGAGAACCGTTCCTACAGTTAGTGCCAACATATCTAGCAAATACTTCACCATTCTGATTTTTGAACAGTTTATAGTTGGAGTCAAATGACTCATCAGAAGGATGAGGAGATTCACATGTAAAGCCAGATAAGTTAGATGGATCAACTGGAGGTCCCTTTGCAGCAACCCATGAGGTTTTGGGGTACTGCTCAGGCTTCCAATATGTTCCATCAGCATTAAGTTTCCTCTCAAAGGCGATACCCTCTTTCCTAGGGTTTCTGTTGAGGATCTGTTTTTAAGCACATCACAAAGAGTCTGATGCCCATTGAGGCTTTTGTACATGCCTGTCATGTACAATTCCTTCAACCCTGCATCGTCAGTGATACTAGCAATGTCCTCAGATGAGGAATTAGTGATAGCAGAGGTAGGTGAAGAATTTGTAACAGTTGAAGCATTTGAACATTCAGGTGAAGAATTAGCAGATTCATGTTCAATGCACTTTAAGCATGGAGGAACAAATTCTTCCTGAGAAGCGCTGATTTGTTGAGCTAGTAATGAATCGCGCTCCTTCTGAAGATCTTCATAACTCACTCTTAGCTTCTCAAGATCTTGCTTTCTTTGAAGAGATTCATAAGAAAGTTTTTCATGATCAGATAAGAGAGTGTTATGATGACTTTGAAAGTTATCAAACCTAGACTAAAGTCTCTGAAGATTTTCAGTCAGGGCTTTAGTGCGATCCATTTCTCCACCCAACATATCATCACTTTTGTCTAGCATGTTTTGAACCTTTTCAAAAGCCCTTTGTTGTTTTACAGCAATCTTAGCAAGTTTAGAGTAGCTGGGCTTGAGATCCTCATCAGATTCATTTTCACTAGATTCAGAGGAGGTGTATTTGAGTACCTTTGCACCTTTTGCCATGAAGCAATAGGTGGGAGCGTAGTCATCATTATCTTCATCAGGCTTGTCGGTGGGGTCAGCTTCTTCAGTGTTGAAGATGGACTTGCTAACGAAAGCAGTAGCGAAAGCCAGACTCGCCACACCAGATTCAGATTCTTCAGACGCCTCCTCTTCCTCATGTTCCTCAGATTCAGCTTCAGAGTCCATTTCCTTGCCAATGAATGCCCGAGCCTTCTTGGAGCTGCTCTTCTTGTGAGATGAAGACTTCGAGGATTTCGATGACGAAGATTTTGACGATTTCTTCTTCTTCTTCGCATCATCAGAACTATAATCCTTGTATTTCTTCTTCTTCAATTCCTTTTCCCACTGAGGACAATCTTGAATATAATGACCAGGTTTCTTGCATTTGTGGCACAGCCTTCTCTTATAGTCACTTGATGAGGAATCACTGCTTCTTGAGGATTTTCCAAAGCGACCACGTCTTGAGAACTTCTGGAATTTCTTCATGAGCAGTGCTAGCTCCTGGCTCAATTCTTCAGGATCACCAAGGCTACTACCAGAATCCTCACATTCAGACTCAGACACAACCTTGGCCTTCAGGGCACGTGGTTTGCCATAGCTCGAACCATAGAGATCTCTCTTTTCAGCAAGCTGGAACTCGTGAGTATTTAGCCTTTCGAGGATATCAGCAGGATCAAGAGACTTGTAGTCAGCCCGTTCTTGTATCATCAGACCCAGAGTATCAAATGAGGAATCAAGTGATCTCAACAGTTTCTTCACCACCTCATGGTCAGTGATGTCAGTGGCACCGAGGGCTTGAAGCTCATTTGAGATGTTAGTGAGGCGATCAAAGGTTTGTTGGACATTTTCATTGTCGAGTCTTTTGAAGCGGTTGAAGAGATTCCGAAGAACATCAACTCGAGAGTCACGCTGAGTTGAGACTCCTTCCTTCACTTTGGACAGCCTATCCCAGATAAGCTTAGCAGTTTCCAAAGCACTCACTCTTCCATACTGTCCTTTACTCAGATGGCCACATATGATATTCTTCGCTTGCGAATCGAGTTGCTTGAATCTCTTCACATCGGTAGCGTTCAGTGAGGGTGAGATAGAGGGAACACCATTTTCCACAACATACCAGGGATCGTTGTCAATTGCCTCGAGATGCATTCGCATCTTGTTTTTCCAGTAAGGGTAGTCCGTCTCATCAAAGGTAGGACACCCAGCCGAGACCTTGATCATACCTGCGGTCGACATAACTAAAACTCCAGGCGGTTAAACCAAAATCACACAGAACAAGGGAGTACCTTGCCCTGATACCAATTGAAAGTGCGTTATGTCGACTAGAGGGGGGGGGGGGTGAATAGGCGATTTTTATGAATCCTTCACTGAGGAATTTGCCGGTGAGGAAATTCCTTAGCGAAGAACTATTAGCAGCGGAATAAGTACTCAGAAGTAAGCATAATAGAATACAAGCATGGTCATCATGATGAAATGAAGACTAGCACAGAGTACAGAAAGCGTAATCACAGGATAACACAAGATGAAGACAAACAGACTGAAGAAATTGAACTGAGGAAATTGAGAAAGTCTTCAGTCAAAGTCTTCAAACACAGATATGAACAAACACTCAACACAGTAATGAGGAAATGAAAGGGTTGAGGAAATAGAACCAGTTAGGTTGGTGAAGACAATGATTTGGTAGACCAGTTCCAACTGCTGTCTTAGTTGTACGTCTGGTTGGAGCGGCTGAGTATTTAAACTCGAGGACACACAGTCCCGGACACCCAGTCGCTGAGCACGCAGCTCAGGACACCCAGTCCTCAGCGTATTCTCCTTGAACTAAGGTCACACATACCTCGTCCAATCACTCGTGGTAAGTCTTCAGGCGACTTCCAAACCTTCACAGACTTGGTCACTCGGCGATCCACAATTCCTCTTGGATGCTCTAGACCTTGACGCCTAACCGTCTGGAAGAAGCACAGTCTTCAAAGGTAACAAGCGTCGGATCCACGCAGGATCAATTTCTTCAGTGATGCTCAATCACTTTGGGTTTGTAGGGGTTTAGTTTTGGGTTTTCCTCACTCGACGATTTTCGCTCAAAGTCCTCGGAGGATGAGTTGCTCTCAAATGACAAGTGTCAAGTTTCTCTCGGAGCAGCCAACCAGCTAGTGGTTGTAGGGGGCGGCCATTTATAGCCTAGGGAGCAGCCCGACATGATAAGACATAAATGCCTTTCAATGATATGACCGTTAGGTGGATAAGATATTTTGGGACAGCTGGCGCGCAGCACAGCAACGATCGGAAATTTGACTCTCAAATTCCTCAGGGCTATCATGTTCCTCACTGTGTAGGTAATTCGCACTGACGAATTCCTAACTCCTCAGTCAGAACAAATTCATCAGCGACCAGAAGAACTTCGTCTCTGTCACTGAAGAAAGTGACTGAACTGTATGAGATTTCCAAAGGCTTCACTCGAAGGGATTGGTAGGTGTAGGATTTTGAGTTGAGCATCACATGGAAATTTTTCCTTAGTATTTCCTCGACCCCCTTTAACAGTACGATGTTTCCTATGACTCAAGAAAGAGAAAATGAAACTACGAAAACAAAAGTCTTCACGCTTCATGTTCCGCAAATGAATACCAACTCTTCAAGGTCACACCAATTTCTTCACTTTCAAAGTCTTCAGAAAGTCTTCAGAATATCAAAGTCTTCAGTTGAAGAACTTCATTTTTAGGGGTCGACTTTCTCTGTAAATATCAAACTCCTCATAGACTTATAGACCTATGTATACTCACAAACGCATTAGTCCCTTAACCTATAAGTCTTCAATACACCAAAATCACTAAGGGGCACTAGATGCACTTAGAGACTACACCCAGTGGGTGCACTCAGCGTGCCCCCACTAGTTCTATTAGCTAGACTCAGAGTCGATCAGTCGACCGAAAAACAGCTAACTGCCAGCAGTTACAATAAAAAACAAAGAATTATTCAGACCATAGCCGACTGCCAGCAGTCGATCACGGTCTCGGGGACTACACCCAGTGGGTGCACTCAGCGTGCCCCCACCGGTTCCATGATTCCACTCGACAAGTTCGAGTGAAACAAGTAAAAGTGAGAAATCTCAAGACACAAAGACTACAGTCGACTGCCAGCAGTCCACCGTAGCCCCGGGGACTACACCCAGTGGGTGCACTCAGCGTGCCCCCACTAATCCCGACACTCCAATTGACACACCCAGTGGGTGCATGACAAACATCAAGATTTCCAGTCGATGTTTAACTAACCTGGACATTACTCTGGAGAGCTGAACTCGCGTCATAAGCTGCTTGGCTGGCGGTTCGGATCGCCTTCACCTGCTCCATCATAATCCCGGCCTGGCGTATGGCTTCCTTGGCAGCGCTTGCTTGGTCCTCCGGGACATGGTAGGTGGAGAAGAGAGAAGGTGGATCAGCACTCGACGACGAAGGGCGGGCAACCGTCAACGGCTCCGCAAAGGACACGGTAGCCCGTGCAACGTTGCTCCCCTCTGGAATCAGTGGTTCAGGTGCTGACACAACCTGAGCAGCCTTGCCAATAGTCACCTTCCTGCTCCTCCTCGGCCTCAGGGGCGCTTCATCGTCATCGTCAGGAAGATCGATGACAACGCTAGGTGGAGCTGCAGAAGAAGTTCAAAGTCAAAAATAAAGATCCAATCGACCGAAAGCAAAACTGCGCAGATCATACCAGGATGAGAAGTAGCAGCATCTTCCATTTCTTGATCCTCATGCCTGGCTGAAGTTTCAAAAGTAGCAGCACTGCGATTTCAGAAATCAGTCGGTCAGCGATTGAGTCGACCAAGAATATATCCATGTTAAAAGGAAAAACATGAGTTATGCTGTTACCCAGAAACAGTCGGAATCTCCATCCTCATCTTCGGTAGGGCCTTCGCCGGTTTTGTCGGGGCTGCTCGGGGTTGCTTTGACGCCTTCTCAGTCGGCGTCGGTGAAGTCGTCCGAGGGCGTTTCGTCGATTGACCAGCGGACACGATTCCCTTGCCGCGTTCAACCGCAGGGTCGTGGGCGAGCTTGGACCTTCTTTCAGATCGGGGAGGCACAACTTCCTCCTCCTCTTCCTCCTCATCGGAGCCTGCACCTTCGTCACCCTCATCACCATCCGATTCCCATTCCTCTTGACTTTCACCTCCACTTCCTTCCTCCTCCTCGGCCTGCGCTTGCGCCCCGTTGGGCATCGAATACAACTCAGTGGTCTCCTGAAAGACAACAAACAAGACAAAAGTCGATCGACTGGACCGCGACGAAACAGAACGGACGGAACGAGAGTACAATCAGAGAAAAGTGGTCATACCTTGTCCGCCTCATAAGATTGGTCGAGTGGCGGGATCCTCCTGGCTCCACGAGGGTTGTCCTTGTTCCCTGTGATGGCAGTCATCCACCTCTCTAGTTGGCATCGTCGACCTCCTCTGGATGGACCCGAGTGGTGTCTTCAGTACCAGAGTACAACCACATCGGGTGGCCCCGGTACTGGAGTGGTTGGATGCATCGCCGAAGGAAAACCTCCAGAAGATCCATGCCAGTAACGCCGTCGCGAATAAGCTGGACTACACGCTCCATCAACATTTTTACCTGAGCCTTTTCCTCCAGAACTACTTTCAGAGAGGATGGCTTGTTCACTCGACTCATAGAGAAGGGAGGGAGCCCAGTCGACTGCCCTGGCGTCGACTGGTCTTAGCAGTAGAACCAGGTCGACTGCCACCCTCTAACTGACTCGGGAAGGGTCATAGCTGGGAAAGCGCTCTTACACCTCATCTGGACCCCAAGACCCCCACACATCTGGATTACCTGAGTTCTCTCGTCATTGGGGCTGGCCTTTTTCACCGTATGAGAATGACAAGTGAATATGTGTTTGAAGAGGCCCCAGTGCGGCCGACAACCCAAGAAGTTTTCACACAAAGATACAAAAGTGGCGAGATAGGCGATGTAATTGGGTGTAAAGTGGTGAAGCTGAGCCCCGAAGAAATTCAGAAACCCTCGAAAGAAAGGATGCAACGGCAGAGAGAACCCACGATCTAAATGAGTCGCCAAGAGGACACACTCACCCTCCTGAGGCTGCGGCTACCACTCCGTCCCCGGGAGCCTCGCCGCCCCGTGCGCAATCAGGCCTTCGTTGGCCAGGTCATCGACATCCTTTTGGGTGATGGTCGAGCGGATCCAATCACCCTGGATCCAACCTTGCGGCAAATTGGACCGCGATGAGGATCGGCCTCGACTGGTCGCTCTCCCCTTCACCTTCGCCTTCGCCTTCTTCGCCCGCTCCAAAGCCGCCGTCCTCTCTTTCACCATTGTCGCCGACGAGGATGGAACGGTGCAGCGGTGCTGAGCAGTTGGCGAACGCAGCAGGGGAATCTGGAGACGAGGGAGGGGAAAATGAGGGAGCACTGTTCAAAAACCTCCGCCCGGTCCCTTATATGGAGTCGCTTCCGAGTGGCTGACGGGTAGGCCCAGGAAATCCTGTCAAATCCCAAAACAGTCGCACATGCGATACGTGGCGAAAAAGGTGGCGTGGGAATCGAGGCGTCTCTGCCTTATCCCATCCGAGTACCGCGGTCTCCTCCGCTTCGCGCGCTTCCCAAAATTCGGATCCCACTAAATCCGCTAACCGCAGGGTAACTTGTCAGACGGAAGATCTCCTGCAATCCGTCGCTCGGAAATCTCCAAGTTCATAAAGTTCACTCGACAGATATGAAGAATAGATCAAGGCGACTGAAAGAAAGTTGACATCCTCACTTGAAAATCATTGATCCAGAGCAAAACACCTTTACAACACCAGGAAACAGGTCGGAAAATTTGCCAACTCCTTCCTCACTCAAACCTCGATCCATTCGGCGGCTAATGATGAAGTCATGTACCTAGGGTAGGGTCATGGACCTGTCCAAGGTACCCTCCCCAAGGACATCTTTTAAGAAGAAGGCGTTTTCCAGTCGACCAAGAGGAACTCCACTCGACGGACTAGAAGACACTCGACGAACATGAAGACACTCGACCATGAAGACTCACTCGACCACCAGGAGTTCAAGATCTATTCTGAATCCAAACGGTCTGTAATTAAGTAGTCTTTATGGTCATAATGACACTTTATGTAAGACGTTACCAGTAACGCCAGACCTTAATGTACTTTAACCCTCCGCTACGTGGGCTGGTTGGGGTCTTGGCGTCCTCTATATAAGCCACCCCCCTCCACTGGTAGAAGGGTTTGCACCCCTGTAACTCTCACACATATAATCCAGTCGACCGCCTCCGGGCTTCGAGACGTAGGCTGTTACTTCTTCCGAGAAGGGCCTGAACTCGTAAAACACTTGTGTGCACGACTACTCCATAGCTAGGATCTTGCCTCTCCTTAGTACCCCCTACACTACTGTCAGACTTAGAACCACGACATCTAGCGGGCAGCTGGGCGCCCGCCAGGGCTCCTGGGCGGCCTGCTTTTTGCCAAATAGTGCGCGTAGCGTGTTGTTACTTAATCTTCTCCGTGACTAAAAAGGATACTGTTAATTAATCACCTCTTATGTGGTCTCTTCTCATGTTATGAATGCCTGCATGTCGCTGCAGTCGTCCTTTATGCATTAATTTTTGATTTTCAAAATTATAAAAGACATATCTTCTAAACCGCGTGTCAAAATTCAGATTCATTTTCGCCGTTGAAACCCTCGCGACGTGCTCTTCAAAAGTAGACCCCGCATGGGGATATTTCGATGAACTAGTCTTTCTGCCAACTAAACATCAATCTGTGTGCAACTAAACTAAATTGCCGCGCCAACTGAGCATATGTGTGTGACAATAGTCCTGCCAAGTAAACATCAATATGTGTGCAACTAGACTAAATTGCCGCGTCAATTGCGCATAAGTGTGTGCAACTAGTGTCCTGCCAACTAAACATTAATGGGTGTGCAACTAGATTACATTACAAGCCAACAATGTTTTTTGCACAATGTAGTACTAAAAAGTTGCACAATACAATATTAAAGTTGCACAATATAGCATCAAAGTTGGTATAAAAAATTCAACGAAACATACCCATATGAGATCTAGTTTCAAAGATCTCGTCACGAAGAACACAAAGGTGAAAACGGATTTGAATTCCGACACGTAGTTTGAAAGATATGATTTTTTAAAAATTGAAGACCCGAAATAAATACACGTGAATCTGTTTTGCTGTCCATCAGTATGATAAGTGTAAAGATTGCGTTTATGATAAGTCTAAAGATTGTGTTTATGATAAGTCAGACTACATTTAATGGTCAATTACATGCACTAGCACACAAATTCTACACATACATGTGTGTGGCAGAGCACGGCCGATCGTTTTCTCGAAAAAGTGCGCGTGCACTTTGAAGATTTTAGGTTCTTACATACGGATTCTACAAAAAAGAAAAGCGTAATACTAGTTCATTTCATGGCAGTCCGTTAAAATCATGGAAGTGGTTATAGATGGGAACACACTAGCACGTAGATATTTTGTACAAACTTTATGTAAGAATAACATTTTTTATTTTTATCCAAAAAATAATATTCTAAAAATAGTTTCTTAAAATATATTTAAAAATGAAATATCAAATAAATAGATAATTAAATATAATTGAAGATGTTTGTCTTTTATTATCAAAACAATTATCTTGTATTTATAATGGTGGTTCTGTATCGCCTATTTAAAACATAATTATAATTAATCAAAACATTATATCATCTTTTAAAAATGTATGTACATTTAAAAGGGTTCATATAAAAAAGTTGCATTCTTAAATGAAAGAGAAAAAGAGGGAAAGAAAAGGTCAAAAATATATACAAAATAGGCTACAACTCAAACATGCCATTGCACTGGGAATGACACGGGAATCTTTATCTCTCTTAGAAAATAGCCTTATATCAGAGACATTTCAAAAATAAAAAGGAGGATAAGGTGCTAGAGCTGGTTCTGTTTCACCACTTCTTCGAGTTCCGCAAGAAGAATGAGGATTATGAGCGACGCAGCTACTCTTTTCCCTCATCTCGAAAGGCACAATATTTCTTTCTTGAATGTGTGTGTGCTTCACTCTCTTTGTGATGCGCTGGGGCGGTGGTTCATGGTGTCATCAAACATTGCCTTGTCACCTTTCAATAACACCATCAGCACCCCATGGTTGGATAGGTGAGTGTTTCCCTTGTTTTTCAACTCGATTTGTGTTGCTGGCTTTGTTCCTTGGATATCCTTGATGGGGAAAAAAAAGCCATCCAGAGCCTTTAAATGTGAGGTCATCACCTTCTTGGATGGATTTCCAACTCTTATGCTGTTATGAATGGTGATTATATGTCAATGACCACTTTTTCCATTGCTTTATTTTCTCGTGCGATTTCTTGATCATTAGCCAACTCGCTCATTGTTAGGCATGTACATTCCATTGTAAACTTCTTGTCTGATTTTGTTGCCGTGGTTAATGAGACTTTATCATGTCTATTCTAAGATGGCTCTTGTCTTAACGCTTATGATATTGTGTCGAAGTCACTTTAGGGTTTGTAAGATAAACAATGTCTGTTTCTCGCTTAGTCTTTGTTTTGGACATGAGGTTTTTTCTTTTAAATTTGTTTAAAGCTAGATTGTTGGTGCGTTTCAAATATATCGCTTCGGGTCAGTTCCACCACGAGGTCTAAGTGTTGTGGTGCCGTTGGACACGGCGGCAATTGCAGAGGAGAACTCATTCTAATGACTCACAACCGACTTGAATATGGGAAGTCCCGTCACCCTAGGTGCCTATGTGGCCTTCTACTAAAGTTATTACCTTGGGATGCCTGTCAGTAGTTTCAGTGTCGACATCATCGTCACGGGGGATGGTGAGTTCTACCCTATTTATAATAAACTCTTTTTTGCTTCATGGGAGCTATTCTTTCATGTAGATGTAGTCTTTTTTTATTGATACATATTTGATATAGTTCTGAGTAAAAACTAGTCGAACTTAGATCATAATTACATCGCACAGTAGGATCCATATTTGGATACACTTATAATATTAAGATTTTCCATACATTTCCCTATGCGAAATATGATTTTATATTGTCTTGATAATTGTTTAATTTTTTTTGACATATCAAACAATATAGTTTGTTACCATGGATTTCACCCTGAATCTTTGCAAACCCAACATATCACGTTACTCCACAAATTACTTTACACATTTTATCGATGCATTACAGTGTGTTTTTATATATCCTCGCACACAATATCTTTGATATAGCAGGAGAAATTTCTAGAGTGTTGCGCGTATCTGTTTAGCCAATAAACATTAGATAACATGAAACGTGTTTTTTTAGATCATGTTTGGGGATCCGGCTTGCCTGCTCCCTTCCCATGCTTCCATCCGTGGACCAGGATCGTCTGACGTACTACACCCCTGATGTGGGGCCACTGATGTGCGGGCCCGGGGCCACCTGTCAGTGTGCCAACGGCACGTCAGGGGAGCCGCGTCCCCCATCCGTGCTCCCACTTCATCCTACGACTGTCTTTTTTTCTTTTTCCTTCCTAATCTAATCATCCCCCTGATTTCAACGGGGTGGGCCTGTGCATTATTTTGTTCCAATCAAATTAAACCACGTACGCGAAAGCACAGATTGGCACACGCATGGGGCTCAGGCAAGTCTCGTCCCATGTTTGGACATGTGAGAAGCTTGTGGCAAAAAATGATATTTTGCCTCTCGGAGAAACAAATTTTTGAAAAATGACCATTTTGCTAGCATGTTAAGCCATTTCTAGCCCATACCCTTAAAGTTAACGGAGTAAAACCTTTAGTGGACTATATATATACTCCACTAATTTTTTGCCGTTTCTAGCCGATCCCCTAAACTTAACAGAGTAAACTTGAATTTGATCAAGTTCAAAGCAATTTGAACCAAAATATATTCAAACCTAAACATAGATAGTTTTGCACAACCGAACATAAAACATATATTCAAACTAAAACTAACCAACTAAACTACTTTCGATCGAAGTGGAGGTCGAGCCAATCCTTCCTCGTCAGGTACGGTGTGCCGCGAGTCGAGTCCCGGCCGGTGCCGTCGCCGGGGTCATCGGGGAAGACACTTCTTCACTCGTCAATGTCGATCTCCTCGTCCTCGCCGCCCTCGTTATCGCCCTCCGTGCCACCTTCCTCGCCGCATTCGACCTCGTCATCGGAGGAGAGCACGATAACCTTGCTGCCCTCCACGCTGGCAAAGATCATCCGCCCCGCCTCCACGAGCTCCGGGTGCTGCCGGCAGATCTCTTGCATGTAGGCGTCGACCTCGAAGCACTCCCTTGCCTCGCGGTTCTCCCGCGCCATAGCCGAGCTAACCACCCTCGGCTCCGGGGGCACAAGGTTGACCGGACGCGTGCCAAAGGGAAAATTGAGCCGAGTCGCCGCGCCGTGGTAGCGGACCTGCCAACGGCCGTACTCCGTGGCTGCGAGCTCGGCCATGTGGAAGCAACCGAGCCACCAGCCGGTGTGGATTTCCTGATCAGTAATCTCAGCGACCCACCTCCCGCATCGCCGCTGCCGGACCCCAAGGTAGGACCTCCTCGGCAGCCGGGCCCGAGGGAAGACATGGAAGTCCTCAAACCGGCATAGGAGCACGACTCTGTGCTTATCGAGTGACCGGCGACGATGGCTCGATGTAGAGCCCCAGGAGGACGACCCGTGCGCGTGGCGGCGCGGATCCACGTTGCGGATCGGCAACCACCACGTCCGGCCATCGGAGGGGCAGGGAGGGCGGGGGCGTGCCGGCGACAATGCGGGGGAAGGAGAGGAGGCGGGGAGAAGAGACGCCAATTTTACTCGGCCGTGAAGTGGTGGGTAAATGTACTCGGAATTTCAGGGACGGGTAAAATTTTTACTCCACTAAACCGTATACGGGATCGGCTAGGTGAAACTTAGTGGAGTAAATAGCCAAATTTACTCCACTAAGTTGATATAGTGCATCTTAATTTTAGTGTTCACCAGACTAGGCCGTACGATATGCATGCGCGCAGCACTACCGATACTAGACGCTACGACGACCCTAGCTATGTATACGCGAAACATTTTCACGTGGAGACAAGCACGCAAGGATGCCGATATCCTCCTATCCCCCAGCATCGCTTGATCTAGAGGAACACTGTGCATGATGCCGGCGAGTGGCGGAGCACGCACATACGCGTCGCGGCCGTGAAGCGGCAAACATACACATCAACAGTGCTCCCCGTATTGTGGAGGGTCCTTTTTCCTGGAAGCGGCGCGGCATGGCGTTAGGGCGCCGCGAGATTCGACCGATCGTTGCCCCGTCTCCTTGTGTCGTTTCTTGACTGTACATGTCATGGTTTGGTGGAGGAATTGATCGGCGGAGATCGGAGGTTTGTCGTCGATCATGTGATCGATGTCGAGCACTCGAGCGGCTGCTGCTGCTGTCTAGAAATATACGGTTGTGTTTACAGTACGAGTGTAGGATATGAGTGGGGAAGGGCAGGTCGCATGTACATCACGCCATGGCACATCAACGTAGAAATTCTGCATGGGAGACATACCAGTCTATCTATCACATTGGTTAAAGTTGGCGCACAGCACAAAAGGCAAACAACTCGATCTCGGAGGGAAAGACAAAAAATTTAGATGAGATGACAAGGATGCCGTGGGCCGTTCATACAGATCGTCTTTAACTCTTTAATTATGGAAGGCGGCATAGGAATTCACTGGTTAAGAGTCTAACCGGCAACTTCTGTACTTCATTTGTATACCTTTCATTCTCTTCTCTCTCGATCTCTTGCTTTCATTAAGTCAATTGATGTCGAGGCCTACCATGTAGTGTCAGGTATGTGAACACGGATGACTGAACGTACCAGTAGATCGCTTAGTCAATGCCAGTCAAGAAAATGGAGCGACGGGAGACGTTCTATTTGGCAGCAGGTACGACCGGTACGTACGGCTCACTTTTATTGGCACGTTTCTTCTCTCCGTGCTAGTCGTAGCTAAATGGGACGATGCATGTTAGGGTCGGCCGGAGCTAGCTTATCGAGTCTCTAGCTTGCTGGACCTGGCGAGGCCTCCTTTTCCATGCAGCTGCACATGGCATGCCTCGGATCAAGCCAAGAACGTACGTGGAGGACGTCGATCAGTCGAGGGAGCGAGAACAAATTAAACGTCCGATTTTCACAACAATGCAATGCCGCGCCAGTGTTGGGTCGCTGCACACGAATTTACTCAACTCAACACATGCATGCATGCAGAGGAAGAGCAACACTCAACTACCACTTTCAAGGAGAAGAAACGAACAGGCTTAGCCAGCTTGTACTGCACTGCATCAATTGCTATTAATCAGTTCAGTGGCTCCGATCATTCCTTCTCACAGCTTATTAAAGAACATCTCATGAATATAAACATAGTACGTACACAGTAGTGTGTGCTAGCTTTTTGTTTTTTTGCCAATAAAGTAGTTTGTGCTTCCTCTGTAAATAAAGAAATATAAGAGATTTAGATCACTACTTTACCGAGGGGGTACCAATTTGGTCAGAGCGTAGACCAAGCACCAATTTGATCTGAGAAATCCATATTCAAATCCGCGAGAAAACTTGTATGTGTACTTCTGTATTGTATATCATCCGTGGGAAGTTTACTCATCGGCTGCCCTGCATGCTGGCTGGTCTTAATTTCCAAGCTGTTGAGTGTTGACCCTGCCTCCCTGCCTAACGCACGACGGAGTTGATGTTGCTATGGCGTGAAAACAACAACAAAATTGTCGTTATGTTCATGGATGCACCGCACAGTGCGAAAAAACCAATGACCCGAACGTTCCAAACAGAACGAAGCAGCTTAGCAAGCATGCACGCATCTCTAGCTAACTTAATGGATCGAGTATTTGGCGTAAAAAACAAGTGTATACTACTCGCAACAAGTGTATACTACTCGCCCAGAGTAGTTGAGATAAATGGCCAACGGTCCGCCGCGATGGGCAGCGTACTAATTTGACCGCAGAGGTAAGAATGTGCTCCTCCTCCTCCTCGACGTCAGCCGAACTCGTGCCCGTACAGACAAGCGGCCCGGGATGAAAGGCTCCACCAAGCTACATGAACTGGGCCAAAATCACTGAACTTGAACACTTGCTCAAAAATGAACTCTTCTTTGATTGTGCAATTGCTACTGAAATTTAAAAAATTATTGGCTCCACACTGGGCTTAGAACCCTTGCCACTTATGAAAAGGTGGTTGGCATGTGGCTTGTTAAGCAACGTCTTGTGCAATGAGTTAGTGCTGTCTATTATGAGAGCTTAGTGCTAGAATGTAGAAGGTCTAGAGTCCTCATTCTTAATTATCCATCATCCACGATCTGTAACTGAAGTTGTACGTCTTGTATATAAACTGGGCAACACTAGTGTAATATTATCACGGCAATTCTACCTCTTAACTTGGTATCAGAGCACAAGTGAGCTTAATGCCGGTTTCAACGATATGGCGATGCTTGCGTTCAGCGATGCCATTTTGCTGTGAGGTGTGTGGGCAGGATACACGATGAGTAATGCCTTCCCGCCGAAAATACCTAGCTGACGATGAGGTGCTTGGGTACATGCTTTCTAGGCTGGGCTCCGAGTTCGAGCCTCTTGTCGCGTCGATCACGGCGCGTGATGATCCCGTGAGCCTCAGCAGCTTTTATGCATTTCTTCTCAGCGCCGAACTTCGTCTTGAGAAGCAGAACTCGACCGGAGAGATCCATCCCTCCGCCAACGTTGCAGCACGTGGCAACGGTGCACATGGCGGGCAAGGCGGACAAGCTCGTGGTCGTGGCGGGCGTGGCCGCCGCAGTGGGCGCTCCAACATGAAGTGTCAGGTGTGTGGCAAGTTTGGCCACGACGCACTTCACTGCCGCAATCGCTTCAACCACGCGTACCAGCATGAGGAGCAGCATGAGCGCTCCAGCAACGTCGCCAACACTGGCTCCTACTCTGTGGACATGGACTGGTACGCGGACACCGGCGCCACCGACCACTTGACGAACGACCTCGACCGCCTCACCGTCCATGAGCGCTACGGTGGCAAGGACAAGGTGCACGTCGCCAATGGGGCAGGTTTGTCTATCTCACATGTTGGCCATTCCACTATTTCCGGCTTGTCCAAACCTCTTTATCTTCGCAATATTTTGCATGTTCCTCACGTAAACAAACACTTGCTATCCGTGCACAAGTTAGTCTCTGACAATGATGCTTTCGCTGAATTTCATCCTCACTTGTTTTATCTAAAGGACCGAGCAACAAGGAAGGTTCTTCTTCGCGGTAGATGTCATGGAGGTCTTTATCCGGTGCCAAGCTTCAAGCCCCCACCTATTGTGTCTGGTCGTCGCGCCTTCTCCGGTGTCAAGCTCTCCTCGAATCTTTGGCATCGAAGATTAGGCCACCCATCCAAAAGTGTCGTTGAGTCAGTTCTTAGGTCAAATAAATTTGCTTGTGCACCTTCGACCGAGTCTAATGTTTGTGATGCATGCCAACGAGCTAAGTTCCATCAATTACCTTTTCGAGATTCGAGTCATGTTACTCATGCTCCACTTGAAATTATTCATTCTGATGTTTGGGGCCCTGCTATTACCTCTGTTGGAGGTTTCAAATAGTATGTGAGTTTTCTTGATGATTTTAGTCGTTTCACATGGATTTACCTTCTCAAACGAAAATCCGATGTCAAGCAAGCATTTTACACTTTTCAAAAACATGTTGAACGCTTGCTTAATACTAGAATCAAAACTGTCTAGTCCGATTGGGGTGGGGAGTACCATCGCCTATCTAGATATTTTCTGCGGGAAGACATTACTCATCGTGTATCCTGCCCACACACCTCACAAAAAAATGGCATCTCTGAACGCAAGCATCGCCATATCGTTGAAACCGGCGTCGCACTCCTAGCTCAATCCTCTTTCCCGGTCCGTTTTTGGGATGAAGCCTTCATGACTGCTTGCTATTTAATTAATCGCATGCCAACTCGTGTTCTTCAAAACACCGCGCCACTCACGTGTCTTTTTAATGAGAAACCAGACTATACTTTCCTTCGTGCCTTTAGATGTGCATGTTGGCCGAACATCTGCCCATATAATAATCGTAAACTAGATTTTCATTCCCGAGAGTGTGTATTCTTAGGCTATAGCTCTATGCAAAAAGGCTACAAGTGTCTTGATCGATCAACTGGCCGTATATACATCTCCCGCGACGTTGTATTTGATGAACAAAATTTTCCATTTGCAGCCGCATCTTCCACTACTCCCATCACCACACCCATTCTTCCTACACCTCCTTCAGTTTTTCATGTATCCGAGCCGGCCGTAGTGGATGATCGCATGCAGATATATGATTTAACCTTGCTTACTAATGCGTCGTCAAGTCCTTCTGATGTGCATGCAGATTCCAGCTACTCGGTGTCCTCTGGCTCTACGTCACCATGCACACCACATCATCACCATGCAGATGGGCCGGCTTCGACGTCCACCGTGCGCTATGATCCTCGGCGTCGGGCCTTTCATGCCGAGCCACGCACGTACCGCGACGCACTCCAGGATGAACAATGGTGCCCCGCCATGGAGGCCGAGTTCTCCGCTCTTCAGCAGAACAAGACATGGACTTTGGTTCCACGCCCGCCCGGGAAAAATGTTATTGGATGCAAATGGGTTTTCAAGGTGAAGCACAAGTCTGATGGTTCTCTCGACAAGTTCAAAGCTCGTCTAGTCGCACGCGGCTTCACACAGCAGTACAAAATTGACTACTCCGACACCTTCTCACCCATGGTTAAGCCTGCAACAGTGTGACTTGTGCTCTCTCTTGCAGTTTCCCGTGGATGGCAGCTTCGTCGGGTTGACATTAGCAATGCATTCCTCCATGGTATTCTCACTGAAGAAGGTTTTATGCAGCAGCCACCTGGCTTCTAGGACCCCTCACATCCAGATTATGTGTGCAAGTTGCATAAAGCTTTATATGGCCTGAAACAGTCCCCTCGTGCCTGGTACGCCTGACTCAGTAAACATCTTCAGCAGCTGGGTTTCCATCCTTCATCAGCAGACACATCTTTGTTCATTTTTTCACGCAGTGGTGTCACCATATACATGCTGCTTTATGTTGATGACATATTCATTGTGAGTTCTTCATCATTGGCCATGACACGACTTCTTCAACAGCTCTCCGCCACA
The DNA here is from genome assembly GCF_018294505.1 of Triticum aestivum. NCBI lineage: Eukaryota > Viridiplantae > Streptophyta > Magnoliopsida > Poales > Poaceae > Triticum > Triticum aestivum. Next base: position 641,169,060 of record NC_057813.1, read on the forward strand.
TTCCCTGTGAAAGATCTTGGCTCTCTTAATTATTTTCTCGGCATTGAGGTGCTTCGCAATTCCGGGGGAATCACTCTTACTCAGAAGAAGTATGCTCTTGATCTTTTACAACGTACAGACATGGCGAATTGCAAACCTGTCTCAACGCCGATGTGCACTCATGAGAAGCTTAGTCGGGAATCTGGTCATGGACTGTCCGAAGATGAAGCTTTTCGCTACAGAAGCACGGTTGGCACTCTCCAATACTTAAGCTTAACACAGCATGACCTCTCTTTTGCCGTTAATAAGATGTGCCATTACTTGTCCTGCCCCACTGATATTCATTGGGAAGTAGTGAAGAGAATTCTTCGGTTTGTGAAAGGCACGGTGTCCACCGGGCTAAATATTCGACGCTCGCCTTCAACTCTATTGAGTGTGTTCACGGATGCGGATTGGGCTGGCTGTGGCGATGATAGGCGTTCTACTGGCGGGTTCACAATTTTCTTCGGTCAGAATCTTATTTCATGGAGTGCACGTAAGCAGCCGACTGTGTCGAGATCATCGACAAAAGCGGAGCACAAAGCTTTTTCAAATGGTACGGCTGAAGCAACTTGGATACAATCATTATTAAAGGAACTACGTGTTCCTCAGCCTCGTGCTCCCGTCTTGTGGTGTGACAACATCGGCGCAACATATCTCACGGTGAACCCGGTGTTCCATGCTCGCACGGAACACATCGAGGTTGATTTTCATTTTGTGAGAGAGAAGGTAGCCATGGGTGCTTTGGAGGTCAAATTTATTTCTTCAGCCGATCAAGTAGCTGATGCATTCACCAAGCCTCTCACTAAGGTTATGCTTACTCGATTACGTTCCAATCTGAACCTTAGCACAGGCTAAGATTGCGGGGGAATGCTAAGCAACGTCTTGTGGAATGAGTTAGTGCTGTCTATTATGAGAGCTTAGTGCTAGAATGTAGAAGGTCTAGAGTCCTTACTCTTAATTATCCACCATCCCATGATCTTTAACTGAAGCTGTACGTGTTGTATATAAACTGGGCAATACTAGTGCAATATTATCACGGCAATTCTACCTCTTAACTTGGCTGAGCAACAAGTTTAATCTGGCCAATAAGACGATTCATGCTGCTACTCTCTGGGCAATCTAAAGATGCAGAAATGATATCTATTTTAATAACAAGAATTGCCTTAGGTTGCATGTGGTTCTGATGGATGTAGCCTTGACCTGCTCCCAATGGAAGATCCTTTGCACCGGAGATACAAAAGGGCGCGTGGAAATGATCATATCCTCTCTGTTGGACGCTACCAAGAAACCTGCCCTACTGATGTGGCCAGAGCAAGGCTGAAGCACCAAGAGATGTGGATGAGATATATCTGGGCTATGTCCTTGAACTTGGAAGGCGCGGGAGACAAGGCGGCGGCTGCTTGGAGATGTTCTTTCCCCTGACGGTACCTTTTTGCGTCCTCTGTGTAGTGTTATTTTATGTAATGCTTATTTTGGGGATATTCCCCGTCTACTGGAGGCGTCCTGCTGCGAGTAGTACTTTGTTTTCTTTGGTTTTCTCTTTGCCAGGGTGATACTCATTCTCCCCTCACGTTCTTTAATAATGAATTATGTATGGTTGGAATCAGGGTTGGTGCCTTTTTCTTCTAAAAAATAAACTCTTCACAAAATTATTTTATAAAATGACCCTTTTTGGAAACGCCAAGGCCCGTGGCACTTTTGGTAAATATGGAAATGCAAAACCAGCCATCGTTGCTGCCCTGGCCCACGATCAGGCCGCGCTGGCGTTGCTCACTGATGTGGCAGCCTAGAAATGCCAGGGCCTGTGGCATTTCTGCCCCAGATATTTGAAGTGGCCATGGGGCTTTTACCCACCACTCACCACATACTCTCTTCTACCCCGTTGGCCTATCCCGAACTCTTCCCCCCCCCCCCCCCCCCCCCCCTTGTCTCCCCCAGTTAGACCTTGTAAAATCCTTTCAACTCGATTACGTTGGTCCGTGGATCCGGTGTTATTTTCATTCCTTGAAGTAATCTTCTTCGTCTCACAAATTTTTACTGGTTGGATTTGTGTATTTGCATGGTTTTGTTCATGTGGATCCTAACACTAGTTTTGAACATTGTTCCATAATATGATGTTTGTAGTGTTTACTAATGAGTATGGTTGGTCCATCCTTTATAGCACCAAGCTCCCTAAGTTTTAAGCCCTCACAGCCAATTGAGGTAGTTGATTTTGGAATTGGCCGGCGATTGTGACCGGATCGTAGCTAGTTGTTGCGCCCGTGGGCCCACACATAAGTGTTGGATGGTTGGTGCGGTCGATCTGAGCCCAGTCCTAGTCGAGTGCTGAATGTGTCACCCCTGGTGATTCTTGACGTACGTGTCGGATGTGTGTGCAAGTGGGTGGGTATTGTTTTCTAGTAACTGCGTGTACGAGGGGGCGGCCGCGACATACGTCGGTATCCTCAGCTAGTTGTTTTCCTTCACTTTGGCTGGGATGTCAACGGATGGGAGCCAGCGGTCTAGGGACACTTCTCGACTAGACGTCGGAAGATAGGACCTCACCTGCTAGAAGCCTAGAAGTGGAATTTCCTCCGTTCCTTCCTAGGTTCTTATCCCTTTGCGGCGGCGAAGACAACGCCAAGCTCACTGCTCTGGTGAGGCTGAAAAATCTGGCCAAGCATGTGTCCTTGACTAAGGTGGAAGTGCGCGGCGAGATCCGGTCCAATCCAGTCGACCACGGCAGCGATGAAGACCCCTTCTAAACCCGTGTCCAACTCGTTGTTCTTGCAGGCCTCCAAAAACTCCAACCCCAACATCCTTGGTTCCCCTACCCAGACGATGATAATCCCCAAGTGCAAGGAATCATCGTAGCAATTTGCAAAGGTGGAAGTGATAAGTATGGAGTGTCGAACCCATAAGGAGCTAAAGGTAAGATCAATATTCTCTCAAGTCCTATCTGCCACTGATACGACTCTACTTACACCAAACGTTTGCTTTCATCTAGAAACGGTAAATAAAACTACGTTGTGGGTATGAAGAGGACTTTGCATGATATTGGAGAACTAAAATATAAAAATAGGTGCTGTTAACATAAAGTTAGAATATATTACAATATATTATAAATAGCGAGTGTGGAATAATGATGGGTCGGTGTGCGGAATTATCCTAGGAAATTGTTAACAAGATAGGTAGTCGTCATTACAATTTCATATGAGGGAGATGTTGGGGAATGTACCATGCAATTTCAAAAAAATTCCTACGCTCACGCAAGATCTATCTAGGAGATTTATAGCAACGAGAGGGGGGAGAGTGTGTCTACATACCCTCGTAGACCGAAAGCGGAAGCGTTTGATAACGCGATTGATGTAGTCGAACTTCTTCTTGTTCCGACCGATCAAGCACCGAACATACGAAACCTCTGAGTTCTGCACATGTTCGGCTCGATGATGTCCCTCGAACTCTTGATCCAGTAAAGTGTCGAGGAAGTAGATGAGTTCCGTCAACACGAGGCGTGGTGATAGTGATGGTGAAGTGATCCGCGCAGGGCTTCGCCTAAGCACCGCGAGAATATGACCGAGGGTGTAATCTGTGGAGGGGGGCCGCACACGGCTAACAGATGTTATTGTGTGTTCTAGGCGCCCCCTCCCCATGTATATATAGGTTGGAGGGAGGGAGAAGCAGCCGTAGGGGTGCGCCAAGTAGGAGCGATCATACTTGTGCTCTTGCCCTAGTACGGTGCCCCCTTTCATGCTTTTGGCGATGAGGGGAAGGAAGGACGAGGTGGCGCCCCCCTTTCCTTTTTCCCACCAAGGGGGAAAGGCAGGAGGAGGTGGCGCTCCTTCCTTTCCTTCCTCTAGGGCCAGGGGCTAGGGAAAGGGGCGCACCAGCCCCTAGTTGGCTGGTCTGTCTCTCCCTCGACCCATTAAGCCTATATCGTTGCCGGGTTGCCCGAAACTCCTTTCCGGTGACCCAATATGTACCCAGTACCCTCCGAAACACTTGCGTGTCCGAATACTATCGTACTATATATCAATCTTTACCTCTCGACCATTTCGAGACTCCTCGTCATGTCTGTGATCTCATCCGGGACTCCGAACAATATTCGATCACCAAATCACATAACTCATATAATACAAAATCGTCATCGAACGTTAAGCGTGTGGACCCTACGGGTTTAGGAACTATGTAGACATGACCGAGACACCTCTCCGGTCAGTAACCAATAGCGGAACCTAGATGCTCATATTGGTTCCCAAATATTCTACGATGTTCTTTATCTGTCGAACCGTTATGACAACATATGTTATTCTCTTTGTCCATCGGTATGTTACTTGTCCGAGATTCGACCGTCGGTATCTTCATACCTACTTCAATCTTGTTACCGGCAAGTCTCTTTACTCGTTCCGTAATGCATCTCCTGCAACTAACTCATTAGTCACTTTGCTTGCAAGGCTTCTTATGATGTGCATTGTCGAGAGGGCCCAGAGATACCTCTCCGATAGTCGGAGTGACAAATCCTAATCTCGATCTATGCCAACCCAACAAACAACTTCAGAGATACCTTTAGAGCATCTTTATAATCACCTAGTTACATTTTGACGTTTGATAGCACACAAGGTATTCCTCCGGTATCTGGGAGTTGCATAATCTCATAGTCGAAGGAATATGTATTTGACATGAAGAATGCAATAGCAATAAAATTGAACGATCATAATGCTAAGCTAACAAATGGGTCTTGTCCATCACATCATTCTCCTAATGATGTGATCCCGTTCATCAAATGAAAACACATGTCTATGGTTAGGAGACTTAACCATGTTTGATTAACGAGCTAGTCTAGTAGAGGCTTACTAGGGACACGATGTTTTGTCTATGTATCCACACATGTATCATGTTTCCGGTTAATACAATTCTAGCATGAGTAATAAACGTTTATCATGAAATAAGAAAATATAAAATAACAACTTTATTATTGCCTCTAGGCATATTTCCTTCAGTATCCTACTTGCACTAGAGTCAATAATCTAGTTCACATCGCCATGTGATTTAACACCAATACTTCACATTGCCATGTGATTAACACCCATAGTTAACATCGCCATGTGACCAACACCCAAAGGGTTTACTAGAATCAATAATCTAGTTCACGTTGCCATGTGATTAGCACCCAAAGAGTACTAAGGTGTGATCATTTTTTCTTGTGAGAGAGATTTAGTCAATGGCTCTGTCACATTAAGATCCGTATGTATTTTGCAAATTTTCTATGTCTACAATGCTCTGCATGGTGCTACTCTAGCTAATTGCTCCCACTTTCAATATGTATCCAGACTGAGACCCAGAGCCATCTAGATTAGTGTTAAAGCTTGCATCGTCGTAACCCTTTAGGACGAACCCTTTATCGCATCCATAACCGAGAAACATTTCCTTAGTCCTCTAAGGATAATTTTGACCAATGTCTAGTGATCCACTCCTGGATCACTATTGTACCCCCTTGCCAAACTCATAGCAAGGCACAAAACTGGTCTCTTACATAGCATGACATACTTCATAGAACCTATGACTGAGGCATAGGGAATGACTTTCATTCTCTCTCTATCTTCTGCCGTGGTCGGGCTTTGAGTCTTACTCAACTTCACAACTTGCAATACAGACAAAACCCTTTCTTTGACTGATTCATTTTGAACATCTTCAAAACTTTGCCAAGGTATGTGCTTTGTGAAAGTCCTATTAAGCATCTCGATCTATCCTTATAGATCTTGATGCCCAATATGTAAGTAGCTTCATCGAGGTCTTTTATTGAAAAATTCTTATTCAAATATCCTTTTTTGCTATTCAGAAATTCTATATCTTTTCCAATCAACAATATGTCATCCACATATAATATCAGAAATGCTACAGAGCTCTCATTTTATTGTAAATACAGGCTTCTCCGAAAGTCTGTATAAAACCATATGCTTTGATCACCTCATCAAAGCGTATATTCCAACTCCGAGATGCTTGCACCAGTCCATAGATGGATCGCTGGAGCTTGCACACTTTGTTAGCACTTTTAGGATCGACAAAACCTTCGGGTTGCATCATATACAACTCTTCTTTTAGAAATCTATTAAGGAATGTAGTTTTGACGGTCATTTGCCAGATTTCATAATCATAAAATACGACAATTGCTAACATCATTCGGGCAGACTTAAGCATCACTACGGGTGCGAAAGTCTCATCATAGTCAACTCCTTGAACTTGTCGAAAACCTTTTGCGAAAAGTCGAGCTTTATAAATAGTAACATTACTATCAGCATCAATCTTCTTCTTGAAGATCCATTTATTCTCTATGGGCCGCCGATCATCGGAAAAATCCACCAAAGTCCATACTTTGTTCTCATACATGGGTCCTATCTCAGATTTCATGTTCTCAAGCCATTTATTGAAATCTGGGCTCATCATAGCTTATTCATAGTTCGCAGGTTCACCATGGTCTAGTTCACTTCTAGATAAGGATCATTGTACCACTCTGGTGTCGATCGTGTTCTGGTTGACCTACGAGGTTCGGTAGTAACTTGATTTGAATTTTCATGATCATCATCATTAGCTTCCTCTCTAGTCGGTCTAGGCATCACATGAACGGATTTATTGGATGACCTACTTTCAAAACTGAGAGAAGGTACAATTACCTCATCAAGTTCTACTTTCCTCCCACTCATTTCTTTCGAGAGAAACTCCTCTAGAAAGGCTCCATTCTTGGCAACAAAGATCTTCCCTTTGGATCTGTGGTAGAAGGTGTACCCAATTGTTTCCTTAGAGTATCCTATGAAGACGCACTTCTCCGATTTGGGTTCGAGCTTATCAGGCTGAAGCCTTTTGACATAAGTGTTGCAACCCCAAACTTTAAGCAACGACAGCTTAGGTTTCTTACCAAACCATAGTTCATATGGTGTCGTTTGAATGGATTTAGACGGTGCCCTATTTAACGTGAATGCAGCTGTATCTAATGCATAACCCCAAAATGATAGTGGTAAATCGGTAAGAGACATCATAGATCGCATCATATCTAATAAAGTACGGTTACGATGTTCGCACATACCATTACATTGTGGTGTTCCAAGTGGCGTGAGTTGTGAAATTATTCCACATTGTTTTAAATGAAGGCTAGACTCGTAACTCAAATATTCGCCTCCGCGATCAGGTCGTAGAAACTTTATTTTCTTGTTATAATGATTCTCCACTTCACTATGAAATTCTTTGAACTTTTCAAATGTTTCAGAGTTGTATTTCATTAAGTGGATATACCCATATCTGCTCAAATCATTTGTGAAGGTCAGAAAATAGCGATACCCTCCATGAGCCTCAACACTCATTGGACCGCATACATTGGTATGTATTATTTCCAATAAGTCATTGGCTCGCTCAATTGTTCCGAAGAACAGAGTTTTAGTCATCTTGCCCATGAGGTATGGTACACAAGTATCAAATGATTCATAATCAAGTGATTCCAAAAGTGTATCTGCATGGAGTTTCTTCATGCGCTTTACACCAATATGACCTAAACGGCAGTGCTACAAGTATGTTGCACTATCATTATCAACTTTGCATCTTTTGGCATCAATATTATGAATATGTCATCACTATGATCGAGATTTAGTAAACCATCCACATTGGGTGTATGACCATACAAGGTTTTATTCATGTAAACAGAACAACAATTATTCTCCATCTTAAATGAATAACCATATTGCAATAAACACGATCCTATATTGTTCATACTCAACGCAAACACCAAATAACTTTTATTTAGGTTCAACACGAATCCCGAAAGTATATGGAGTGTGCGGTGATGATTATACAATCTTTGAACCACTTCTAACAAACATCGTCACTTCACCCTCAACTAGTCTCCATTTATTCTGCAACTCCTATTTCGAGTTACTAATCTTAGTAACCAAACAGGTATCAAATACTTCGGAGTTACTACGAGCACAAGTAAGGTACACATCAATAACATGTATATCAAATATACCTTTGTTCACTTTGCCATCCTTCTTATCCGCCAAATATTTGGGGTAGTTCCGCTTCCAGTGACCATTTGCTTTGCAGTAGAAGCACTCAGTTTCAGGCTTAGGTCCAGCTTTGGGCTTCTATACAGGAGTGACAACTTGCTTGCCATTCTTCTTGAAGTTCCCTTTCTTTCCCTTGCCCTTTTAATTAAAACTAGTGGTCTTGTTAACCATGAACACTTGATGCCCTTTCTTGATTTCTACCTTCACCGATTTCAGCATCGCGAAAAGCTCGGGAATCATTTGTCATGCCTGGCATATTATAGTTCATCATGAAGTTCTAGTAGGTTGGTGATAGTGACTAGAGAACTCTCTCAATCACTATCTTATCTGGAAGATTAACTCCGACTTGATTCAAGGAATTGTAATACCCAGACATTCTGACTACATGCTTACTAGCTGAGCTATTCTCTTCCATCTTGTAGTCAAAGTACTTGTCAGAGGTCTCATACCTCTTGACACGGGCATGAGTCTTGAATACTAATTTCAGCTCTTGGAACATCTCATATGCTCCGTGGTGTTCAAAATGTTTTTGAAGTCCCGGTTCTAAGCCATAAATCATGGTGCACTAAACTATCAAGTAGTCATCATATCAAGCTTGCCAAATGTTCACAACGTCTTCATCTGCTCCTGCAATAGGTCTGTCACCTAGCAATGCATTAAGGACATAATTCTTGTGTGCAGAAATGAGGATAATCCTCAGATCACGGATCCAGTCCGCATCATTTCTACTATCATCTTTCAACTTAGTTTTCTCTAGGAACATATCAAAAAACATAGGGGAGCTACAACGCGAGCTATTGATCTACAACAAAATTTGCAAATACTATCAGGACTAATTTCATAATAAATTAAAGTTCAATTAATCAAATTACTTAAGAACTCCCACTTAAACTGACATCCCTCAAGTCATCTAAGTGTAACGTGATCCAAATCAACTAACCCATGTCCGATCATCACGTGAGACAGGCTAGTCATCAATGGTGAACATCTCTATGTTGATCATATTTACTATATGATTCACGTTCGATCTTTCGGTCTCTAGTGTTCCGAGGCCATGTCTGTACATGCTAGACTCGTCAAGTTTAACCTGAGTATTCTGCATGTGCAATACTGTCTTGCACCCGTTGTGTGTGAACGTAGAGCTTATCACACCCGATCATCATGTGGTGTCTCAACACGAAGAACTGTCGCAACGGTGCATACTCAGGGAGAACAATTATACCTTGAAATTTTAGTTTAAGGGATCATCTTATAATGCTACCGCCGTAATAAGAAAAATAAGATGCATAAGAGATAAACATCACATGCAATCAAAATATGTGAGATGATATGGCCATCATCATATTGTGCTTTTGATCTCCATCTCCAAAGCATCGTCATGATCTCCATCGTCACCGTCTCGACACCTTGATCTCCATCGTAGCATCTTGGTCGTCTCGCCCACTATTGCTTCTATAACTACTGCTACCGCTTAGTGATAACCTCCAAGTATAGGAGATCACAACAGTTTTCGAGGGTAGAGTATTCAACCCAAATTTATAGATTCGATACAAGGGGGGCCAAAGAATATTTGAAGGTATTAGCAGCTGAGTTGTCAATTCAACCACACCTGGAGATTAATTATCTGCAGCAAGGTGATTAGTAGCATAGTAGTATGATAGTTTTGATGATAGCAGCAGTAGTAATAGTAACCATAACAGTGGTAGCAGTGATATTATAGCAGTAACGATAGCAGTGGCGACGGTAGTAACTTAGCAAGAACAATACAAGATAAATTCCTAGGCATTGATCGGTGACTCGTTGGATGATATTCATCATGAGACAGTTATAACCTAGGGTGAAATGGCACTAGCTCCAGTTCATTAATATAAGGTAGGCATGTATTTCGTAAATAGTCATACGTGCTTATGGAAAGAACTTGCATGACATCTTTTGTCCTACCCTCCCGTGGCAGCGGGGTCCTATTGGAAACAAAGGGATATTAAGGCCTCCTTTTAATAGAGAATCGGAACAAAGCATTAACACACGGTGAATACATGAACTCCTCAAACTACGGTCATCACCAGGAGTGGTCCCGACTATTGTCACTCTGGGGTTGCCGGATCATAACACGTAGTAGGTGACTATAACTTGCAAGATCGGATCTAGAACATGGATATAATGTTGATAACATAAATGGTTCAGATTTGAAATCATGGCACGCGGGCCCAAAGTGACAAGCATTAAGCATGGCAAAGTCATAGCAACATCAATCTCAGAACATAGTGGATACTAGGGATCAAGCCCTAAAAAAACTAACTCGATTACATGATGAATCTCATCCAACTCCTCACCGACCAGCGAGCCTACGAAGGAATTAGTCACTCCCGGTGCGGAGCATCATGGAATTGGCGATGTAGATGCGTTGGTGATGACAAGGATCGAAGATCCCCCCCGTTCGGAGCCCCAAACGGACTCCATATTTGGCCTCCCATGGAAGAACAGGGCTTGGCGGCGGCTCCATCTCGTGAAATGCGATAATTCTTTTTCCCTGATTTTTTTCTAGAAATATGGGATTTGATAGCGTTGGTTTGAGGGTCACGCCTGGGGGGGGGGGGCTGGCACGCCTTGGTGGGTTGTGCCCACCCAGGTGCCCCTCTCAGGTCCTTCTTGGTTCCAGAAATTCTCTTATTTGATATAAGAAATCCTCGCAAAGTTTCGTTCCATTCCGAGAACTTTTATTTCTGCATAGAAACAACACCATGGTAGTTCTGCTGAAAACAACGTCAGTCCGGGGTTAGTTTCATTCAAATCATGCAAATTAGAGTCCAAAACAAGAGGAAAAGCGTTAGGAAAAGTAGATACATTGAAGAATTATCAACTCCCCCAAGCTTAAACCTTTGCTTGTCCTCAAGCAATTAAGTTGATAAACGAAAAGTGAAATAGAAAAACTTTTACGAACTCTTTTGCTCTTGTTTCATAAATAAACTTAAACAACACCCAGGTTTTCAACAAGGATTATAACTAACCATGTAGACAATTACTCTTAAAAAATATATTAACTCATATCAATGATATAAACAACTAGAGAGCAATAATAAGATATCTCAATAGCAACACGTTGTCAAAACAACCATGATATAATATGACAATAGTGGTATCTCGCTAGACGTTTCTGAGACCGCGAAACATAAATGCAGAGCACCCCCAAAGTTCAAGCAACGACTAAACATTGTAATTCATGGTAGAAAAGATCCAGTCATGATGCACCCAACATGAGCTATACACAATGCATCAGCATGACAAAAGTGCTCTCAGGTTTTGGCGCTTACTTGAGAAGGTGATGACACAACATAAAAGTAAATAGACAGTCCCTTCGCAGAGGGAAGCAGTGATTTGCAGAGGCGCTAGAGGTCAAGTTTTTAAAACAGAGGTAAATGATATTTTGAGACATGCACCCTTCTTATGCACTTCACGACCATCAGTTATCAATATCTTCCATGCTAAGCATGTTGTGGCGCTTCCCAAGTGGAAAGGTAAAGGTTATGGCTCCATTGGGAGTTTTTGTTTGATTATTTGTGAGCTCTTTTCTTTTCGCAGTTTGGCACTGGGCATCCCTATTACCGCCCTCTTTCTCATGCGATGGTGAGTGAATAAACACTCGACATGAGAATAACCCGCTTAGCATGGAAGATACCGACTACCTCCTGTCGTTCCATGAACGATCCAGGCACAGAAAAAGGATATTTATTTGAAGTTTTTAGAGGTGGCACATGCAAATTTACTTAGGACAACAGGGTAATACCGCATATAGGTAGATATGGTGGACTCATTTGGAATAACTTGGGTTTCAAATTTTTGATGTACAAGCAGAGTTCCCACTTAGTATAGGCGAAGGCTAGCAAATAGGTTGAGAAGCGGCCAACTAGAGAGCAACAACGGTCATGAACATGCATTATGCATAAGCAACATTGGATACTAGCATGAGTAGGATATGAACACCATGAACATAAATATCATAGAGGCTATGTTGGTTTTGATTCAACTACATGCATGAACATGTGCCAAGTCAAGCCACTCAAACATTCAGAGGAGGATACCATACCATCATACTACATCACAATCATTTTAACGCTATGTTGATATCCAAGATAAGTCATTATTCACTTCTAGCTACTTATGCATGGCATGAGAAACTATAATATCTAATTGTCATCGCAAACATGTTTGATCATAATAGGATGAAGCATGGATAATAGGCTAAACATATTTACAAAAACAGAACAAGTAGAGTTCATACCCGTTTCTCTCTACCACGTCCAGTTCATCTAATATCGTCATTATTGCCTTTCACTTGCAAGACCGAACAATTTGAAATAATAGTAGTACAAGAGTGTCGTGGACTAAGCTGGAATCTGCAAATATTTTATTCAAGAGGAGAATACAAGGTAATATGGGCTCTTTGTTAGATCAACATAATGCAAATGAGAGCCACTCAACATTTTCATCGTGGTCTTCTCCTCGGTATGACTTGAGAAAAGAAAAAGAATTCAGAGAAACACACTGAAATATTTTTGGAGTTTTTGGTTTTTCGAAGGCAAGCAAACGAACAAAAAGAGAACATGGAAATCTTTTCAGGTTTTCTTTTAGTGCTACAATAATCTAAACTAGAAAGAAAAATAAAAAAGAAGCAAGAAACATATTTTTGGATTCTCTCAAAGTTTTTCAAACACACAAAAAGAAAGCAAGAAAAATAAGTTAAGCATGGATGATACAATGAAAAAGTGTGGACACCTACAACTGGAGTGAATGTGTGAACATGAATGTAATGTCGGTGGGAATACATACTCCCCTAAGCTTAGGCTCTTGGCCTAGGTTGGTAATTAGTTAGTAGTAGAAGCTATGAGGTCTAATGTTGAAGTGTTGGGGAGCAGGCACCATAGGGTCCCACTATTGGGGCTCCGCCTATGCTGCCGCCAGGTTGTTTCGGTAAGCGAGAATATCCTCAGGCATAACTCTGTATCCGTTCTGTTTGCATTCATCTCGGGGTATGGAGATCATTGTCAGAGGACTGCCCAATAACCCCCTTGGAGTTATTATTAGAAGCAAACTTCCTGAAGATATTCATCTTTTTCCTATGAACAAAATTCTGAAATTTTTAGTCCACAAAATTTTTCTCAACAGAACTTCACAAAATCGATAGCAACTACTCATAGGGATGTATAGAGGCCAGCAAGCATTCATACTACTTAGAACTCTAAGAATTCAACATGCAAGCTCATCTACAGCATCACCAAGAGTAGCTAATTATTCTAAATATAAACCACTAAAACAAAAACTAATTGGACACATGGAGGAGTCACATACCAAGCAACAAATCACCGAAATAGTTTCGGAAATGGAGCTTCGAGCAAAGAGATCGAAATCTGCGGTCTCAGGAGAGAGAGTGTGTTGGTGAATTTTTTCTGGGTGAATGGAGTGGTGTGGGAGGAAGAAGTAAGTTAGGGGGCCCACCAGGTGGGCAGCACCCACCATGGCACGCCCATGGCACGCTTGGGGGTGCTGGCGTGCCCAGGTGGGTTGTGCTCACCTGGTGCACCTCTCTCTGATATTATTTGCACCCGAAATTCATAAATATTCAGAAAAAATCGTATCAGGTTTTCAAAGCATTCCGAGAACTTTAATTTTTGGGTCATTTTTTATTGCACGGAAAAAGCAGAAAATAGACAAAGCATGGCATTTATTTTATTTAACTAATAAAAACAGAAAACAAAAGGTAGGGATATAAGGTAGTGCTTACTAAATTCATCAACTTCATGCCTCTAAAAAATGATCCATTAATAAGGTTGGTCAAGTCTTATTAACAACCACTTTCGATTAGCATGAAACCAAAGAACTTTTGTGAATCACTAAGTTACCTCAATGGGGATATGAATGTCCCCAACAATAAGTATTTCATATTTCTTTTTGACAGTAGGTATAGGTAGTTGAAAACTTCCAATAGTGATTGTCGGAGATTTTTCAATAACATTGATACCATTCACTTGGAATTGTTTCTTCAGAAAGTGCACCATATGCTCATTACCATTAATATGAAAAGTGACCTTGCTTTTATTGCAATCAATAACAGCCCCTGCGGTATTCAAGAAGGGTCTACCAAGGATAATCGACATATTTTCATCCTTGGGCATCTCAAGTATAACAAAGTCAGTCAAAATAGTAACATTAGCAACAACAACGGGAACATCCTCACAAATACCGATAAGTATGGCAGTTGATTTGTCAGCCATTTGCAATGATATTTCAGTAGGTGCGAGTTTATTCAAATTAAGTCTTTTATATAAAGAGAAAGGCATAACACTAACACCAGCTCCCAAATCACATAAAGCACTTTTCACATAATTTCTTTTAATGGAGCAAGGTATAGTTGGTATTCCCGGATCTCCAAGTTTTTTAGGTACTCCATATTTGAAACTATAATTAGCAAGCATAGTGGAGATTATAGCTTCCGGTATTTTTTTGTTATTAGTGATGATATCTTTCATGTACTTTCTATAAGGAGGCATTTCCAAGATATCAGTCAAGCGAGTGCGCAAAAAGACTGGCCTAATTATTTAGCAAAGTGTTCAAATTCTTCATCATCTTTCTTTTTAGCTGACTTAGGTGTAAAGGGCATAGGCTTTTGTACCCATGGTTCTCTTTCCTTACCATGTTTTCTAGCAACAAAGTTTGTTTTATAATATCTTTTATTCTTAAGTTGTGGGTTATCAAGATCAACAACTGGTTCTATATCAACATCATTATCTAGTTCTTTAGCATTAGTTTGAGTGTCTTCAAGAACTTCATCAATATATTTTTCATTATCAGAAGGTGAGTGTTCATTACCAGATTGAGTTTCAGCATCAGAGATAGAAACTTAATTATCATTATCAGGAGGTTTTTCTACTTCAGGTTCACTAGAGGCAGGCAAAGTCTTATCATTTTTCTTCTTCTTTTTCTTTTTAAAAGAATTAGGTGTAGTGGTGTTGTTCCTTTGAGAATCTTGTCCAGTTCTCTTTGAGTGTCCCTCAGGATAAAGTGTTTCCCGAGTCATTTTACCTCCTCTTGTTGCTACTCTAACAAAAAAGTCACTTATATTATTGTTCATTTCATCAAGTAACTCTCTCTGAGATTTAGCAACTTGTTCTAATTGAGTTTGAACCATAGAGGCATGTTGTCCTACACCCCTAACATCATTTAAGATTCTAAATAACAAGTCACTCAAGCGAGCGATCATATCAAAGTTGTATTTCAATTGTTTCATAACATTTGCATTGAAGTGATCTTGCTTTCTAATGTAATTGTCAAACTCATAAAGGCATTGACTAGGATGTTTATTATGAGGATCGTCACTATCACTGAATTTAATTAAAGATTTTACCTCTACCACCTTGGGTGGCGGTGGTGCTTCAAGCCCATGTATTTCTTTGATAGGTGGTAAATTTTTAACATCCTCGGCCTTAATACCTTTTTCCTTCATAGATTTCTTTGCCTCTTGCATATCTTCAGGACTGAGATATAAGATTCCCCTCTTCTTCGGAGTGGATTTAGTAGGTGCTTCAGGAGGATTCCAATCATCATAATGTTTCAATATGTTATTCAATAATTCTTCAGCTTGTTCAATAGTTCGTTCCCTAAATACACAACCAGCACAAGTATCTAGGAAGTCCGTAGAAGCATCGGTTAGTCCATTATAGAAGATATAAAGCATTTCATTTTTCTTAAGAGGATGATCAGGAAAAGCATTAATCAATTGGATAAGCCTCCCCCAAGCTTGTGGGAGACTCTCTTCTTTAATTTGCACAAAGTTAAATATATCCTGCAAGGCAGCTTGTTTCTTATGAGCAGGGAAATATTTTTCAGAGAAGTAATAAATCATATCCCGGGGACTACACACACAACCAGGAGCAAGAGTATTGTATGAAACTTTAGCATCACCCTTTAATGAGAATGTAATTAACTTGAGAATATAGTAATAACGAATCTTCTCATCATGAGCTAAAAGGGTAGCTAAATCATTCAAGTTAGTAACATGTGCCACAACAATTTCAGTTTCATAATCATGGAAAGGATCAGATTCAACCAAAGTGATTAACTCTGGATCGACAGAGAATTCATAATCCTTTTCAGCAATAATAATAGGTGAAGTAGCAAACTCAGGATCATATTTCGTTTTAGCATTCAGACATCTTTCTTTATACTTGCACAATAATTTCTCTAGATCATCTCTATCCTTACAAGCAAGAATATCTCTAGTTGCCTCCTCACTCATAGTATAACCTTCCGGTACCTTTGGCAATTCGTATCTAGGAGGACTAGTTATAGTAGGTGTTTTATTAGTTTCAGTTTCAAGTTCATCATCAGATTCAGCAATATCATGTTGTCTTTTTCTAGCAGTTTGTTCATCAAGAAATTCACCTAGTGGCATGTGATCAGCAAGCAAGGTACTAGCATCATCATCATGACTAGCATTCATAGTAGAAGTAGCATCATTAATAACTTGCGAACTATTAGAATTGATAGCATGTTGTGAAGTTGCAAGTTTACTTATAACAGAAGGTGAATCTAAAGTAGAACTAGATGGCAGTTCCTTACCTCCCCTCGTCATAGAGGGAAAATCGTAGTCTTAGCATCCTTCAGATTCTTCGTAGTGATAATATGATAATAATCCCAAGTGACTCAACAAATATAGCTATGCTCCCCGGCAACGGTGCGAGAAAAAGGTCTTGATAACCCACAAGGATAGGGGATCGCAACAGTTTTCAAGGGTAGAGTATTCAACCCAAATTTATAGATTCGACACAAGGGGAGACAAAGAATATTTGAAGGTATTAGCAGCTAGTTGTCAATTCAACCACACCTGGAGATTAATTATCTGCAACAAAGTGATTAGTAGCACAGTACTATGATAGTTTTGATGATAGCATCAGTAGTAACAGTAACAGTAACAGTAACAGTGGTAGCAGTGATATTGTAGTAGTAACGATAGCAGTAGCAACAGTAGTAACTTAGCAAGAAAAATACAAGATAAATTCTTAGGAATTGGATCGGTGACTCGTTGGATGATATTCATCATGAGACAGTTATAACTTAGGGCGATATAGCACTAGCTCCAGTTCATAAATATAATGTAGGCATGTATTCCGTAAATAGTCATACGTGCTTATGGAAAGAACTTGCATGACATCTTTCGTCCTACCCTCCCGTGGTAGCGGGGTCCTATTGGAAACAAAGGGATATTAAGGCCTGCTTTTAATAGAGAACCAGAACGAATCATTAACACAAGGTGAGTACATGAACTCCTCAAACAACAGTCATCACTTGGAGTGATGAGGGAGTCCTGGATTAGGGGGTATCCGGACTGCTGGACTATATACATCATCCGGACTATTGAAGCGTGAAGATACAAGACTCAAGGCTCCAACTCGTGTCCGGATGGGACTCTCCTTTGCGTGGAAGACAAGCTTGGCGATTCGGATATTGTATTTCCTTCCTTGTAACCGAATCCGTGTAAACCCTAGCCCTCTCCGGTGTCTATATAAACCGGAGAGGATGGTCCTTAGAAGGCCGATCACAATTACAATCATACCATCATAGGCTAGCTCTTAGGGTTTAGCCTCTATGATCTCGTGGTAGATCTACTCTTGTACTACTCATATCTTCAATATTAATCAAGCAGGAAGTAGGGTTTTACCTCCATCGAGAGGGCCCGAACCTGGGTAAACATTGTGTCCCTTGCTTCCTATTACCATCAGCCTAAGACGCGCAGATCGGGACCCCCTACCCGAGATCCGTCGGTTTTGACACCGACATTGATGCTTTCATTGAGAGTTCCTCTGTGTCGTCGCTTCAAGGCTTGATGGCATCTTCAATCACCAACAACACGGTCCAGGGCGAGACTTTTCTCCCCGGACAGATCTTTGTGTTCGGCGGCTTCACACTTCGGGCCAATTCGCTTTGTCAGCTGGAGCAGATCGACAGCTACACCCCTGGCCACCAGATCAGGTTCGGAAACTTGAACTACACGGCGGACATTCGCGGAGACTTGATCTTCGACGGATTTGGGCCTGTGCCAGGAGCGCCGGACAGTCACGACGAGCACGGCCTAGACCTTCTGTCTGACAATGCTCGGGACATCATCCCTACAGTAGCCCCGGATCTAAATCCGGAACAGGTTGCGTTGCCCAAGGACGGAGGGGTAGACCCCGCCCCGTAAGCCGCATACTCATCGGTGGTGGAGCCGAACACAGGTCTCACCTCTGTGGAGGCCTGTAACCCCGGGCCCCCGGACTCGTATCCGGTTGTTGGTTCCAGTCCGCATACCCTCGAGCCAACCAAGCCAGGTTGGGCTCCGGTAATGGAGTTTACCGCTGCGGACATCTTTCAGCACTCGCCCTTTGGCGACATGCTGAACTCATTAAAGTCTCTCTCTTTGTCAGGAGGCTCTGGGCCGAACTATGTCCGTCTTGAGTGGGAAGCAGGCGACGAAGGAATTCGCTGCCCACCCACCACCCACTTCATTGCCACGGTCGATGATTTAACCGACGTGCTTGACTTCGACTCTGAAGACATCGACGGTATGGATGATGATGCAGGAGACACACATGAGCCACCGCCCACAGAGTGGTGGACAACCACCTCTTCATACGATATATATATAGTGGGCACTCGGAAAGAAACAAATGGCGATGAGGCAATGGAGGATAACCCCTCCAAGAAGAAAGCAAAATATGGGCGTCGCCAGCGCCGCTCCAAGCCCCGCCAAGGCAATACCGGCATCGGAGACAAAAACAATCCGGACGGTGCCAAAGATGAATACAACCCTGATCAGCCCGCCTTCGAGCAGGCCGAGCAGGAGAATGGGTAGGACATCCCAGATGAACAGGCGACGGACGGGTATCCGGAGGAGGACAACTACATGCCCTCCTCCGAAGATGAGATTAGCCTCAGCGACGACGAGTTCGGCGTGCCTGAGGACCCTGCGGAGCAGGAGCATTCCAAGCGCCGGCTTATTGCCACTGTGAGGAGCCTGAAGAAGAAGAAGCAGTAGCTTCAAGCTGATCAAGATCTGCTCATAGACAGATGGACGGAAGTCCTCGCAGCCGAGGAATATGGACTCGAGCGCCACACGGCTGACCGGCCGCCTCGAGGTCAGGATAAAACGACATATCAGCCTGAATACTAGCCTGCACCCTCGCGCCAGTTTATTACGGCCCGGGGCAATACTCAGTACCTGCATGATAGATTGGATAGCACTGCAGGACAACCAAGATCGACCTACGGATCACGGGGGCGCGCTGCAACACATGACGATGACCGTCATACTAGATACACTAATAGTAAATCCGGCCGGCCCGAACACAACCAGCCAGATTTGGCCGGACTGCGTCGTGACATAGCCCGGCACAGAGGCGCCGCACACGCCCTCTGCTTCACTGATGAAGTGATGGATCATGAATTCCCAGAAGGGTTCAAACCCATAAACATCGAATCATACGATGGCACAATAGACCCCGCGGTATGGATTGAAGACTTCCTTCTCCACATCCACATGGCCCGCGGAGATGATGTACGTGCCATCAAGTATCATCCCCTTAAGCTCAAAGGACCTGCCCAACACTGGCTTAACAGCCTGCCAGCAAATTCCATTGGCAGTTGGGAAAACCTGGAAGACGCATTCCTTGACAACTTCCAAGGCACATATGTGCGACCTCCGGACACCGATGACTTGAGCCACATCACTCAATAGCCTGGAGAATCAGCCAGGAAATTCTGGACCCGGTTCCTAACTAAAAAGAACCAAATAGTTGACTGTCCAGACGCCGAAGCCCTGGCGGCCTTCAAGCATAATATCCGCGACGAGTGGCTCGCCCGACACCTCGGCCAGGAGAAACCCAAGTCCATGGCAGCTCTCACGACACTAATGACCCGCTTTTGCGCGAGCGAGGACAGCTGGTTGGCTCGCAACAGCACTACGCCACATTCTGGTACGTCAGATGTCCGTGACAATAATGGCAAGCTACGGCGCAACAGACACAAGCGGCGGAACAACGGCGACAACACGGAAGACACGGCAGTCAATGCTGGATTCAGCGGATCTAAATCCGGTCAGCAGAAGAAGCCATTCAAAATAAACAATCAGGGACCGTCCAGTCTAGACCGTATAATGGAGCGCTCGTGCCAAATTCATGGCACCCCGGACAAGCCAGCCAACCACACCAATAGAGACTGCTGGGTATTTAAACAGGTCGGCAAAATAAACGCCGAAAACAAGGACAAGGGGCTGCACAGCGACGATGACGTGGAGCCGCGCCGTCCGAACACAGGGGGACAGAAGAAATTTCCCCCCAAGTGAAAACGGTCAACATGATCTACGCCACTCACATCCCCAAGCGGGAACGGAAGCGAGCACTACGGGACGTCTACGCGATGGAGCCAGTCGTCCCCAAATTATCCCATGGTCAGCCTGTCCGATCACCTTTGATCGTAGGGATCATCCTACTAGCATCCGTCATGGCGGCTCGACCGCATTGGTCTTAGACCCAATCATCAACGGATTCCACCTCACGCGAGTCCTTATGGATGGCGGCAGTAGCCTGAACCTGCTTTACCAGGACACAATGCGCAAAATGGGCATCGATCCTTCAATGATCAAGCCCATCAAAACCACCTTTAAAGATGTAATTCCTGGAGTAGGGGCCCGTTTGTACGGGCTCTACAACATTGGAAGTGGTCTTCGGATCTCCGGACAACTTCCGAAGCGAGGAGTTAATCTTCGATATCGTCCCTTTCCGTAGTGGTTACCACGCACTACTCGGGAGAACCGCATTCGCTAGATTCAACGCGGTACCACACTATGCATACCTCAATCTCAAGATGCCAGGCCCACGCGGGGTCATAACAGTTAACGGAAACATGGACCGCTCTCTCTGTACAGAAGAGCATACTACAGCCCTCGCGGCAGAAGTACAATGCGGCCTCCTTTGGCAAACCACCAATCCAGCAACGACAACCTCAAGCACCATTAAGCGAGTTCGGAGCACCCCGCAACAGGACCACCAAGCACGCCAAGAGCACGACTAGCAGTCCGGCCTCTGCTCAAATCCCATCAAAGAAGCATTCATGCCACGCGTACACAATTACGCACTTGAAATACTATTGGCACATGCGGAGGCGCAGCAGTGGCTCAGTCAACAGTGCGGTATCACCGCCACATACCTTCGTAACCTTTCCTTTCACCTTTCAGGACATTGCTTTAGTGCAGCCTCTCCAGAAGAGCCGGATTGTCGGACTTACATAGGAGAGAAAACCAAGGAGGCAACAGGCTTTGTGCACAGAAGGAAATACCCAGGTGGAATCTATTTACGATCATTATACCTGCTTTATCTATCTGTACGTAGCCTGCCCCTGGATAGGGTATGTCAAATAATCCTATTTATCTCTGCTTAATGCATTCATTGTAAACATACCCTTAAACGTATTATTCATCAATGGGAGATCATATATAGCGTCAGCTTATTATTCTTATTTGAGCATTTTTTCTTACAAATGTCTATTTGATATTGCATCCGTACACCTTGGTACGTTCAGTTTGCCAGGGGCTTCTTATGGCACCCCATAATACGACAAGACAAGTCCGAACACTTTCAACAGTGCGGCACCCCGAACTTATAGCATTATATGCATTAGCTCCGAATCATGTCTTGGGTCTACAGTTGGGATAGCCCGGCTCCCTTGTTTTGGTGCCTTACGTTCCGTTATATCGGCTAAGGTAGCGCAGGGAGAACTACTGTGATTGTGTCCCGGTTCTTCCGGACGAGCATCTCTGTAGAGAAAGCCGAAAACTGACCGGCATGATGTGGCGAGAGATGGTCGCTGTTCGAGAGGTCTTAAAACCCTTAAAGATTTTTCCGCTTTAGGCGATAATTCGGCTTCGTCCGATCTAGGCATATATAGCGCCCCAATTCGGCCTTACGGATTCTAGGGGCTTCACCGACATTTAAAATTGTAGACTTTTATGGCTAAGTGAAGGTTATAAAGCCGCATAGTTCGATTGCCTTGTTCGCTGCGCCGGACACCTCCTTAAGGGACCAAACATTTGGATAAAGAGTGGTCGGGTTTTCCAGGAACACCCCAGTACTAGTTACATGGGGGCGGAAGCCGACGACTGGCCTACTTTCAGAATTTTATAAACAGCCGCACAGAAGGTAGTATTTTAAATAACAAAAGCGCTACATAGCGCAAGTAACTTTGTCCTTAAATTACAAACATGATAGAAGTGAATTCATTCTAAAATTATGTCCTTGGTACATTCATCGGCCATGAGGCGAGTGCCCTTGATAACGCCAACGTAATACTTCTCCGGATAGCGATGCGCCTTGCCCCCCGGCGGCCCGTCCTTCACCAGCTTCTCCGCATCCAGCTTGCCCCAAGGCACCTTGGCACGGGCAAAGGCCCAGTGGGCACCCTCAATGCAAACGGATCGCTTGATGACTTCTAGTCGCGGACAGGCATTCACCATCCGCTTGATCAGGCCGAAGTAGCTGGTGGGCAGGGGCTCACCAAGCCACATTCGGACTATGAAATCCTTCATAGCCACTTCGGCCGCCCTATGGAGTTCGACCAACTGCTTCAGTTGGTCACTCATAGGCGTTGGATGTTCGGCCCCAGCATACTGGGACCAGAACAGATTCTCCGTTGAGCTCCCCTCCTGAGCATGGTATAACTTCGCGGCATCTGATATGCTGCATGGCAGATCTGCGAATGCCCCTAGAGAGCTCCTGACTCGGGTAAGTAAAAGAAACGCCTCCTCCACATGTTTGCTTTGCATAAAGAATTTCTTACCCGCCCTTATCTTTTTGGCCTCCTGGATTTCCTTCTGTGCCTTCTCGGCTTCGGCCTTGGCGTCTTTTATACTTGCAAGGGCCTTCGCCATCTCGGCCTCTTTCGCCTTAAGCTCATGCTCCATGGACTCAAACTTTTTGCCGAGCTCCTGGAGCTCTTGTTGTACCTCGCCCACTCGGGCATCTTGCTTCTCGCGCTCCTTGCGTTCCAAGGCCGCCTTGTGTTCGGCGTCGGACAATGCTTTTTTCAGAGACGCCACTTTGGTGGTGGCCCCTGTTACAAAATCACAACGCTTCGTCGTTAGAATAACCAAATTTATCTATCCTTCATTATATGAGAGAGGGGAATCACTCACCTTTGTTCTTTTCGAGCTGCCTCCTCGTGAGGTCGAGCTCTCCCTGCGCCTGCTCCAGGTCCTGTTTTTGTCTGGCGATCTTGGCCATACGGACCGTAGCGGCAAGCAACACAGCTTGCTTATTCGCATTCAAACTTATTGTTAGACTCCTGCGGATTATAATTGACCCTCCGTTTGGTTTTTCCTTCTAAACACCAAACAGAGTATCAGGGGCTACTACCTATTGGGTGGTAATTTCACACATTTTTATTACTTACCTCAAACCTGTCAGGAGGCTGGTGCAGGCTTCGGTTAGTCCGCTCTTGGGGGACGAAACCTTCTGAATCACCGCACTCGTAAGAGTACGATGCTCTTCATCTATGGAAGCGCCGTGAAGCGCTTCCAGCAGACAATCAGGCGCCTCGGGCGCAACAGAAGTCCTCGACACAGACGGCTCTCCCTCCCTAACGAGGGGCTGCCCACCCGAGTCCGGAACCATTGAAGGCTCCGGAACAATGTTCGATTGAGAGCCCGGCGTACTGTGGCTCTCATCAACACGGTCCGCGGGGATCTTGAACCCCGCATGTCCGACGTCTGGAATACCGCCTTGGGGCGCTTCCAGAGCCACCTCCCCCCCCGCTCTGGGAGCCTTTGGGATAACACCTCCGTGTCATCTGCAGGCTGAGGAGTAGTGGCCGTCGGGAGCGGGTTCATCGCCGAATCGCTCAAGGACCCACTCGGAAGACGACGCCTCGGGATGGACCCTGGCCAGACTACATACAAGTTCGGCGTTATGACAAAACTATGAAGCAAAATTATGATGGAGTGCGGATACTTACAATCGCACTAGGGGCTTCTTCCTAGCCACCCCTCCTCGCTATTGGCGGCGGTGGCGGAGTAGTCCAGAAGGGACGCCTTTCCCTTCTTGGACGTCCCAGCCTCTCCCTCAAAGGGAGTTTCTTCTTGTTTCCCCCCGCCTCCGCGGGAGGAATCTGCCTTGTCGTCATCGGACGACAAGGGTATGACGGCCTTGCGCCGGGGGCCTCTCCTGGCCCCCTGGTCCGCCCTCTCAGGCCCCTCGTCCTTTCCGGATGGGGCGGCCTACTCATCTTCTTCTTCCCCTTCTGGGGAGGAGTGTGCCTCGTCGTCTTCGGACGAGGCTTCGGGCGCAACCTTACGTCGGTGACCCTTTCGGATCCCCGGGGACTTCTTATCGGCCTTCTTCTCTGGCCCCTTGTAGGGCGCCGGGACTAGCATCTCCGTCAGGAGAGCATTAGCTGGGCTTTCTGGCAGCGGAGCCAGACAGTCAATCTGCTCCGCTGTCTCCACACAATCCTGAACAAATATGCACAATTACTTAAGGCCCCCCCATGAATATATTGGGAAGAACCAAATCTGGTAGCAGCCTGAGAATTCACCTGACTTGGAGGCCGCGCGGCGTGGAGCCCACGGTCCTCGGATATGGGAGGAGGTACTTCGGAGGCCTTGAACAATGACTTCCACGCGTTTTTGTGCTTCATGCCGTAGAGCCTCTGAAGCGTCTGGTGTTCGGCCGGGACGAACTCCCACAGATTGAATGCCCGCCTTTGGCACGGCAGAATCCGGCGAACGAGCATGACCTGGATCACGTTGACAAGATTGATGTTCTTGTCCTTCATGCCCTTGATGCAGTTTTGGAGTCCGGTCAGCTCTGTAGATTCGCCCCATGACAGGCCCTTCTGTTCCCAGGAGGTGAGATGCATGGGGGTTCCGGATCGGAACTCGGGGGCCGCCGCCCAGTTGGCGTCGTGTGGCTCGGTGATGTAGAACCACCCCGACCGCCACCCCTTCACGGTTTCTGCAAAGGAGCTGTCAAGCCAGGTGACGTTTGGCATCTTGCTCACCATGGCTCCTCCGCACTCCGCTTGCTGGCCGCTCACGATCTTCGGCTTCACACAGAAGATTTGCAGCCACAAGCTGAAATGAGGCTTGATGGGGAGGAAGGCCTCGCATATGACGATGAACGCCGAGATGTTGAGGACGAAGTTCGGGGCTAGATCATGGAAATCTAGCCCGTAAGAGAACATGAGCCCGCGGATGAAGGGGTGCAACAAAAACCCCAGTCCACGGACGAAGTGGGCGAGAAACACGACCCTCTCGGGTGGTCCCGGAGTTGGAGTGACCTGCCCGTCGTCCGGTAGCCGGTGTGCTATGTCTGCGGCCAAGTATCCGGCTGCCCGAAGATTCATGATGTGCTTCTCCTTCACGATGGAGGCCACACACTTGCCTCCTACTCCGGACATGTCTAGCTGTGCGGAGAAGATTTGGACTAGGGCACTGGAGCTCGGGGAGGTAAGGATGAGCAAAGAAGGAAGAGGGCGTGGGTGAAAATGAGGGTCCTTTATCCCTTTATAGAGGCCACAAAAGTGGTGCGCCTCCCCACTAGCCCATTGAGAATCGCTTACTTCCCAAGCGCCACGATTGATGGCACGGTGGGATTACCCATACCCGTATTGATGAGAATCCCGTGATAAGGGGACACGATCTCTGCTTTGACAAGACGTGTCAAGGAAACCGCCTCGCAATATGCGCTGTGGCTGGTTGAAGGAAAACGGTTCGAATAATGACCCAACCGTAATGACATGTTACGTCTAAAAAGTTGTCGGCATTGTACGTTTGTGAAATATCATTCTCTCTCCGGTGATATATGAAGATCATTTTGCAGATCCGGCCACAGTGTACGTGTTTGATAATTACCTTGGAGTATTTGGAGAAGGAACCTCCTTGCAATGCCGAAGACAAGACTGCGCGCCAGACTCATCGTCATTGAAGCCTCGTTTAGGGGCTACTGAGGGAGTCCTGGATTAGGGGGTATTCGGACTGCCGGACTATATACATCGTCCGGACTATTGAAGCATGAAGATACAAGACTCAAGGCTCCGGCTCATGTCCGGATGGGACTCTCCTTTGCGTGGAAGACAAGCTTGGCGATCCGGATATTGTATTTCCTTCCTTGTAACCGACTCCGTGTAAACCCTAGCCCTCTCCGGTGTCTATATAAACCAGAGAGGATGGTCCTTAGAAGGCCGATCACAATTACAATCATTCCATCATAGGCTAGCTCTTAGGGTTTAGCCTCTATGATCTCGTGGTAGATCTACTCTTGTACTACTCATATCTTCAATATTAGTCAAGCAGGAAGTAGGGTTTTACCTCCATCGAGAGGGCCCGAACCTGGATAAACATTGTGTCCCTTGCTTCCTGTTACCATCAGCCTAAGACGCGCAGATCAGGACCCCCTACCCGAGATCCGCCGGTTTTGACACCGACAAGTGGTCTCGACTATTGTTACTCCGGGGTTACCAAATCATAACACGTAGTAGGTGACTATAACTTGCAAGATCGGATCTAGAACATGGATATAATGTTGATAACATAAATGGTTCAGATCTGAAATCATGGCACCCGAGCCCAAAGTGACAAGCATTAAGCATGGCAAAGTCATAGTAACATCAATCTCAGAACATAGTGGATACTAGGGATCAAGCCCTAACAAAACTAACTCGATTACATGATGATTCTCATCCAACTCCTCAGCGACCAGCGAGCCTATGAAGGAATTAATCACTCCCGGTGGGGGGCATCATGGAATTGGCGATGGAGATGCGTTGGTGATGAAAATCGAAGATCCCCCTCTTCGGAGCCCCAAACGGACTCCAGATCTAGCCTCCCGAGGAAGAACAAAGCTTGGCAGCGGCTCCATCTCATGAAAGGCGATACTTATTTTTCCCTGATTTTTTCTAGAAATATGGGATTTTATAGCGTCGATTTGAGGGTCAGCGGGGCCACCAGGTGGGCAGCACCCACCTGGGCTCTCCTGGGGGGGCTGGCGCGCCATGGTGGGTTGTGCCCACCCAGGTGCCTCCCTCAGGTCCTTCATGGTTCGAGAAATTCTCTTATTTGATATAATAAATCCTCGCAAAGTTTTGTTCCATTCCGAGAACTTTTATTTCTGTACAAAAACAACACCATGGCAGTTCTGCTGAAAACATCATTAGTCTGGGGTTAGTTTCATTCAAACCATGCAAATTAGAGTCCAAAACAAGAGGAAAAGCATTAGGAAAGGTAGATACATTGGAGACGTATCACTTAGTGATAAAGTAAAGTTATTACATGGTGTTTGCATTTCATACAATAAAGCAACAACTATAAGGCTCCTGCCAGTTGCCAATAACTTTTACAAAACATGATCATCTCGTACAACAACGTATATCACATCATGTCTTGACCATATCACATTGCAAGCATGCCCCGCAAAAATAAGTTAGACGTCCTCTACTTTGTTGTTGCATGTTTTACGTGGTTGCTACAGGCTTCTAGCTAGAATCGTTCTTACATACAACAGAAAAACCACAATGGTGATTTAGCAAATTTGTTTTTTTAACCTTCAACAAGGACCAGCCGCAATCAAATTTGATTCAACTAAAGTAGGAGAAACAAACACCCGCCAGCCACCTTTATGAAAAATTAGTTGCATGTCTCTCGGTGGAACCGGTCTCATGAACATGGTCATGTAAGGTTGGTTTGGGCCACTTCATCCAACAACACCACCGAATCAAAATAAGACATTGGTGGCAAGCAGTATGACGATCACCACCAACAACTCTTTGTATTCTTCTCGTGCATATCATCTACGCATAGACCTGGCTCTGATACCACTGTTGGGGAACGTAGCATGCAATTTTTTTAAAAAAAATCCTACCTTCACGCACGATCTATCTAAGAGATGCATAGCAATGAGAGGGGAAGAGTGTGTCTACGTACCCTCGTAGACCGAAAGCGGAAGCGTTTGACAACACGGTTGACGTAGTCGAACTTCTTCTCATTCCGACTGATCAAGCACCTAACATACGACAGCTCCAAGTTCTGCACACGTTTGGATCGATGACGTCCCTCGAACTCTAGATCCAGCAAACTGTCAAGGAAGTAGATGAGTTCCGTCAACACGATGACGCGGTGACGATGATGGTGAAGTGATCCGTGCAGGGCTTCTCCTAAGCACCGCAAGAATATGAGCGAGGGTGTAATCTGTGGAGGGGGCACCAGACACGGCTAACAAATGTTGTTGTGTGTTCTAGGCCCCCCTCCCCATGTATATATAGGTGGGAGGGAGGGAGAAGCAGCCCTAGGGGCGCCCCAAGTAGGAGGGATCCTACATGGACTCTTGCCTGATACGTCTCCATCGTATCTATAATTTTTGATTGTTCCATGCTATTATATTATATATCTTGCATGTTTTATATGCATTTATATGCTATTTTATATGATTTTTGGGACTAACCTATTAACCTAGAGCCTAGTGCCAGTTTCTGTTTTTTCGTTGTTTTTGAGTTTCGCAGAAAAGGAGTATAACAAATACTAGAACGAAAAGATACTGGAGAAGAGTCTTGAGGCCACCACAAGGCTGGAGGGCGCCCCCTAGGGTGTGCCCCTACCTTGTGGCTGCCTCGTAGGTCCCCCTGACTTGTTCCCGACGCCAACACCTCTTATATATCCCCAAACCTCCAGAATAGAACCTAGATCGGGAGTTCTGTCGCCGCAAGCCTATGTAGCCACAAAAAACCTCTCGGGACCCTATTCGGGCACCCCGCCGGAGGGGGGATCCATCACCGGTGGCCATCTTCATCATCTCGGTGCTCTCCATGACGAGGAGGGAGTAGTTCACCCTCGGGGCTGAGGGTATGTATCAGTAGATATGTGTTTGATCTCTCTCTCTCTCTCTCTCTCTCTCTCTCTCTCTCATTTTCTTCATCATCTTGATGTACCACGAGCTTAATTTTCTAATATAGTTGGATCTTATGATGTTTCCCCCCCTCTATCTTATTGTAATGGTTGAGTTTTCCCTTTGAAGTTATCTTATAGGATTGAGTCTTTAAGGATTTGAGAACACTTGATGTATGTCTTGCATGTGCTTATCTGTGGTGATAATGGGATATTCATGTGATCCACTTGATGTATGTTTTGGTGATCAACTTGCAGGTTCTATGACCTTGTGAACTTATGCATAGGGGCTGGCACACATTTTCGTCTTGGCTCCCCGTAGAAACTTTGGGGAACTCTTTGAAGTTCTTTGTGTTCATTTGAATAGATGAATCTGAGATTGTGTGATGCATATCGTATAATCAAACCTGCGGATAGTTGTGGTGACATTGGAGTATCTAGGTGATGTTAGGGTTTTGGTTGATGTGTGTCTTAAGGTGTTATTTTAGTACGAACTGTAGGGCTGTTTGTGACACTTATAGGAATAGCCCAATAGATCGATCAGAAAGAATAACTTTGATGTGGTTTCGTACCCTACAATAATCTCTTCGTTTGTTCTCCGCTATTAGTGACTTTGGAGTAACTCTTTGTTGCACGTTGAGGGATAGTTATATGATCCAATTATGTTATCATTGTTGAGAGAACTTGCACTAGTGAAAGTATGAACCATGGGCCTTGTTTTGAAGCTATGCAATACCGTTTTCACTCAATTTTGTTACTTGCTACCTTACCGTTTTTATATTTTCATATTACAAAAACTTATATCTAACATCCATATCGCACTTGTATCACCATCTCTTCGCCGAGCTAGTGCACCTATACAATTTACCATTGTATCGAGTGTGTTGGGGGACGCAAGAGACTCTTTGTTATTTGGTTACAGGGTTGTTTGAGAGAGACTATCTTCATCCTATGCCTCCCACGGATTGATAAACCTTAGGTCACCCACTTGAGGGAAATTTGCTACTGTCCTACAAAACTCTGTGTTTGGAGGCCCAACACGAGTCTACAAGAAGAAGGGTGCGTAGTAGACATCAAGATCTTTTCTGGAGCCGTTGCTAGGGAGGTGAGTGCTTGAAGGTATATCTTTAGGTCTTGCGATTGAATCTTTTTGTTTCTTGTTTTATCACTAGTTTAGTGTATAATAGAAAACTACAAAAAATGGAATTGAGGTTGCCTCATATGCTTCATCTTTTTAAAGTCTTTGGTGAAATGATGGAAAGGAAATTGTGCTCAAGTGCTCTAAGAAGAAGTCAATAAATTGTTTGGCACTAAATATTTGAATGATGAGCATGATTGCAATGTTGTTAGTATGAATTATTTGAATATCCATGATGCTACTGATATGCAAAACTACAAGCTTGGGGATGTTATGTTTGATGAATATGATATTTTTAGTCCCCCAAGTTTTGATGATAATAATTATTATGATGAAAGCATGCCTCCTATTTATGATGATTATAATCATGAAAGTGTATTTGGAGAGGTCATGACTTTATTTATTGATGAATCCACTATTTCGGAAGAGGTTCCAATTGATTATGAGAACAAAGTTGCTATCTATGACGATTATTGTGATGACATGTATGCTATAAAGAATAATGATAACCATGAAACTTGTCTTCTCCATTTTAATTTTAAATTAGATTATGCCGCATATGATAGTTATTTTGTTGATTTTCTCCCACTATTTCGAATCAAAATAAATTTGCTTATGTGGAGAGTAATACAATTTCTATACTTGTGCATCATGAAAATAATGCTTTATGTGATAGTTATATTGATGAATTCATTCATTATGCTACTGAAAATTATTATGAGGGAGGAATATATGTTTGTAGGAATTGCAATAATATCAAGTTTCCTCTCTTTATGTTGAAAATCCTGAAGTTATGCTTGTTTTGCCTTCCTATGCTAGTTGATTCTTGTTACCATAAATTGTTTGCTCACAAAATCCCTATGCATAGGAAGTGGGTTAGACTTAAATGTGATAGTCATATGCTTCATGATGCTCTCTTTGTGTTTCAATTCTTATCTTTTATATGAGCATCATTAAAATTAGCATGCCTAGCTACAAAGGCATTAAAGAAAAGTGCTTGTTGGGAGATATCCCAACACCATTACCTACTATTTTTGTGTGTTCACATGATTATGCTACTCTAGTAATCATGTTTTATAGCTTTTGTTTTAATAAATTTCCAAGTAAAGCCTCTGGGATAGTGTGGATGATAGTTGACTTGATTCTGTGCAAAAATAGAAACTTTTGCGCTCACTCCAGGAATTTTAAAAATTCACTGGAACGTGCTTTTGATCTGAATTTCTGACACATGATTGATATACAAATTTTCTAGGTTTTCCTAATTTTTTAGAATTTTTGCAGTTACAAAGGTATGAAAAGTTTCCAAGTTACTACAGACTGTTCTGTTTTTGACAGATTTTGTTTTCTATATGTTGCTTGCTTATTTTGATGAATCTATGAGTAGTATCGGAGGGTATGAACCATGGAGAAGTTGGAATACAGTAGATATAACACCAATATAAATTTAGAATGAGTTTACAATAGTACCTAAGTGGTGATTTGAGTTTTGTGTTGTGAAGCTTTCAAGTTTTGGGTGAAGCTTTGATGGA
This sequence comes from Triticum aestivum, assembly GCF_018294505.1. NCBI lineage: Eukaryota > Viridiplantae > Streptophyta > Magnoliopsida > Poales > Poaceae > Triticum > Triticum aestivum. The sequence continues at coordinate 641,200,737 of NC_057813.1, forward strand.
CTACGGAATAAGGAGTGCAAAGAGCCTAAGCTTGGGCATTCCCATGTCACCCCAAGGTAATATTCAAGGACAACCAAGAGCCCACGCTTGGGGATGCCCTGGATGGGATCCCCTCTTTCGTCTTCGTTCATCAGTAACTTTACTTGGAGCTATATTTTTATTCACGACATGATATGTACTTTTCTTGGAGCGTCATTTTATTTTATTAGGATTTTCTTGCTGTTATTCAGAGACATGTTTTCTATATTTTACTTCAATTAAAAGGTTAAGTATAGTCTTTGCGATGCTTATTTTACCAGACTATACGTTGCTGTTTTGAAAACAGAAAGTTTGTTGTTATGTTTTGAATATTGGTGAATAGTCAGAACATGATCAAATCTTGAAATTTTTACATAATGAGTAACAACAAATTTTATAGGTGTGGTAATTTTTCAGAATTTTTGGAGTTCAAAACTATGATTCCTCTTGCATTCTTTACAGACTATTCTGTTTAGACAGAATGTTGTTATGTTTGCATTGTTTGCATATGATTGTTTGTTTAATGATTCTATTTGAGGATAGGAGTGTTAAATATGCAAAGGCATTTAGTAGGCAATATGAAATAATAATTTTAGTGATTTTCTATAGTAGAATGTGATAAGGTTATTGCGTTGATTTATACTAACTTATCTCACGAGTTCTTGTTTAGTTTTGTGTGGATAAAGTTTTTAAGATTTAGGGAAACCGTGATATAAAAGGAATTAAGGAGACACAAAACCTTATGCTTGGGGCTTCCCAAGGCATCCCTAATTAATACTTCAAGAAGTCTCAAGCATCTAAGCTTGGGGATGCCCCGGTTGGCATCCCACCTTTCTTCTTCAACAACTATCGGTCAATTTTGGTTGAGCCTAAGTTTTTGCTTCTTCACATGATATGTGCTATGTTTGCAATGTCATTTTATTTTATTTTTTTGTGCTTGCTGTTTGAATAATATCCCAAGATCTGAAATTTTTAAATGTTAGAGAGTCTTCACATAGTTACATAATTATTCAACTACTCATTGATCTTCACTTATATCTTTTGGAGTAGTTTGTCATTTGCTCTAGTGCTTCACTAAAGGTTTTAGAGCACGATGGTGGTTTTATTTTGAAGAAATTGATAAACTCTCATGCTTCACTTATATTATCTTGAGAGTCTCTTAACAACATGGTAATTTGCTTTGGTTATGAATGTAGTCCTAATATGATGGCATCCAAGAGGGATATAATAAAAACTTACTTATAAGGTGCATTGAATACTATGAGAAGTTTGATTCCTTATGATTGTTTTGAGATATGAGGATGGTGATACTAGAGTCATGCTAGTGAGTAATTGTGGATTTGTAGAAATACTTGTATTGAAGTTTGTGATTCCCGTAGCATGCACGTATGGTGAACCGTTATGTGATGAAGTCGGAGCATGATTTATTTATTGATTGTCTTCCTTATGAGTGGCGGTCGGGGACGAGCGGTGGTATTTTCCTACCAATCTATCCCCCGAGGAGCATGCACATAGTACTTTGTTTCGATGACTAATAGATTTTTTCAATAAGAATGTGAGTTCTTTATGACTAATGTTGAGTCCATGGATTATACGCACTCTCACCCTTCCACCATTGCTAGCCTCTCTAGTACCGTGCAACGTTCGCCGGTACCTTACACCCCACCATCTACCTTCCTCAAAATAGCCACCATACCTACCTATTATGGCATTTCCATAGCCATTACGAGATATATTGCCATGCAACTTTTCCACCATTCCGTTTATTATGATACTCTTCATCATTGTCATATTGCTTTGCATGATCATGTAATTGACATCATATTTGTGGCAAAGCCACCTTTCATAATTCTTTCATACATGTCACTCTTGATTCATTGCACATCTCGGTACACCACCAGAGGCATTTATATAGTGTCATATTTTGTTCTAAGTATCGAGTTGTAATTCTTGAGTTGTAAGTAAATAAAAGTGTGATGCTCTTCATTATTAGAGCATTGTCCCAGTGAGGGAAGGATGATGGAGACTATGATTCCCCCACAAGTTAGGATGAGACTCCAGATGAAAAAAAGAAAAGAAAAGAAAAGGCAGAAAAAGAGAAAGGCCCAAATAAAAAAATAAAAAAATGAGAGAAAAGGAGAGAAGGGGCAATGTTACTATCCTTTTACCACACTTGTGCTTCAAAGTAGCACCATGATCTTCATGATAGAGATTCTCCTATGTTGTCACTTTCATATACTAGTGAGAATCTTTCATTATAGAACTTAGCTTGTATATTCCAATGATGAGCTTCCTCAAATTGCCCTAGGTCTTTGTGAGCAAGCGAGTTGGATGCACACCCACTTTGTTTCCTTTTGAGCTTTCATAAACTTGTAGCTCTACAATACTAGGGAAAACCCTAGTAGTAGCGTGGGTTTTGAGGCTAGCAGCAGCACGGTAGGCCGCACTACTAATAAGGCGCTACAGCTAATTGTTAGTTGTAGCGCGGTCCGCACCCGCGCTACTACTGTTGACGATATCACCAAAGCTTTTCTGGAATGCACTACTATTAGTTAGCTATAGCGATTTCCTAGTCCCTCGCTACTGCTATATCTTTCATCATTTCCCCCCGCTTCCTACCCCTTTCGGTTTCAATAAACTGCAATTTTCAGATACTAGGTACTACTAGATATCAAATTCATAAACCATTATAAGTACTAGGTAGTACTCCCTCCGTTCCAAATTACTCGTCATGGTTTTAGTTCAAACTACGATGAGTAATTTGGAACCAAGGGAGTACTAGATAACAATTTCATGTATAATCAACATGCATCCTCAAGCAGTACAAGGTCATATCGATGACGATCACCATCTGTAGTTCTAGATGATATCGACGACGATCATCATATGTAGTTCTAGATGGTATCGATGATGATCATCATATGTAGTTCTAGATGATATAGCCACACACACATATGTAGTTCTAGATGATATCAAAGACGATCATCATCCTCAAGCCTGGGCGGTGGGTGTTCCTGATAGTAATTAGGATGGCCTGTCCAACACGAAGATTTTTGCCATCGAGGAATCTCTTCCACCCAACCGAGTTTAAGTGTGTGCGACTGTCCGTGTCCACGTGGTAAGTACAGGTTGTGACGGAGCCCCTTGCAGTAAGGCGTAGTCCAGCTGAGCCTTCTTCATCAGGCTCGATACCATAACTCAAAGATTGGCTCTTTGCCAATTTTTGAATAATAAAACATATCAATTAATAAATAGCCTCACACATACTCTTGCAAATAGGTATACATGGATTATCTACACTATTAATAGTTCCTTAGATTCTACACTCTAATAAGCATGTGATCGAACTCTACACTAAAGCATGTCATCGACTAGATTCCACACAACATATCATTGGAATATACACTAAGCATATCATCGGATAATTTGCATTTGTAAGTATAACATACCATATCATGCCGATCGACCATGGTACTTGTCAGACGGGTCACGAATGGCACCCGGACAAAGTCAGCACGTGGCGGAATTATGTCCCATAGGTTGCACACCTCCTCCTCGCTCAGTCTCATTCTTTGAGCTATGATGGCTTTATGAAGTGGGTCCTCATCATCTTCATCGAGTGGGTCCTCATTATCTTCATCATCTTCATCATCTTCGTCATCTTCATCATCTTCCACTAGGTTTATATAAACGACAGCCAGCTTGCGTCTTTCTGCTCTGAAGGAGAAGCTGATCAACTCACCACCAGTAAGATGCATGCATGCGAGGAAATGGGCCCATCCATCTCCTCCAATCCGCGACATATTGCGTCCTTTCTCGACCTCCATAGTGTACGGTCCCCCAGGAGCCTCAAATATCACAGTGTCTCCTATCGGCTTGTTGAATTTCAACCTCACATTGCATGGGACGATCTGTGTAAAATAAGAAAAATGACACAATGCAGTAATGCTAACACTAAAAAAAATAGTTGTTACATTTCATATAATTTCTTAGCGCCGCATGACGAAAACTCGGCTGGAAGTAGATGCCGAACAGCTTGCCAGTTGCAAGGCTGGTGGCGCACTTTGACTTGCACAGTCGACATGGTGGTGGTGGTGGTGGCGCCATTTTCCTAAAGCAATATGAGCAAAGGATTAACGATTCACTTCACAGGAAAGAAAAACAGTAGCATGTGATATTTTTGGTTCTTCTTCAGTTATATTTTCATAGTGGAACCCGTTCCCAAAAAGTAAACACCAAGCTCTTAATTTGATGAAGAGATTCTTCCACGAGAAGCAATTTGATGGAAAATTATAATCCTAAGATCTATTAACATACAAGATGACAAGGTATCACCTACGAAAGCATTTCAGTGGCACCTATTGCTGAAAAAACTATTTGGCCCCTACCAAAGGTATAATCCTAAGATCTGTAATAAGTTATCTACCAAATCAAGGTACTACCTACCAAGACACATTTCATCTAATTTGGCCCCCAATGCCTAAGATAACTGATTAAAAAACAAGTGGAAAATTTAATTGGGTTTAACTTAGCACTTGCAAACTAAATACTTGTATCAAAACCAATATCTAGCAGATCACGGTACCACCTACCAAAGCATTTCAACTAATGGCACCTACATTTTGCAAAAAATAACTTATTATAGAAAAACAAAAGCATCTAGTTATCCATATGAAATTCGTAATCCCTCGCTGCATCTAGGTAGGGCAGCCCTCGGGTGGTGCTGTCGTGGAGGGGGGATGGCATGGTGACCTCGGTCGGGGGTGCTGACAAGGGGAAGGCCGGTGACTTTCCTACTAGAGGGGGCGAAGATAGCGGCCGGCCAAAGGCGCCCGGACAGAGCTCGTGGGCAACGACAGAGTGGGTAGCAAGAGGGTGGAGGAGCAGCGGAGGGGCGGCAAGAGGGGGGAGGAGCTTTACCTGCAGCGGCGGTGGCGGAGGAGAAACCCTAACCGCAGCTGCGGGCGTCAGGCGGAGGGGGGCGATTGAGAGATGAGCATGTGGGGGGCCGCCCGGGCCGCGTGTTTTGTTTTGCTTTAGCAGTAGCGCGCATACAAGGAGCGCGCTACTGCTAAGACCAATATCAGTAGCGTTTTGTCCTAAAAAAACGCTACTGCTAAGTCTAAGCATGTAAAAACATCAAAAATATACATTGGTCATCATTGATCTTTTTGTGTAGAACCTAAATAGTCAACATGAATCCTCACCGTACCTGTATAGGTACAAGCGAGGATTCATATCGCAGCCACAAATCATACACATATAGTTCAATGAAGACCAAGTGCTCGAGATAGTTTGAGAAGTAACATATTTAAGGTGGTAAACACCTTGTTCACTTAGAAGTATGGGACTAAACTTAATTAGTTGAAAGGGGGGTGATACTTAGCAGCAGCGAGTTTTGAACAAAAATGCTTCTACTAAGTACTTTAGCAGTAGCGCGTCTAGAAGAAGGGCGCTACTACTATATCTAGCCTAGAGGCAACACCGTGGAAATTATAGTAGTAGCGCTTGTTTCACCTAGAGCGCTACTGCTACTGCGCTATTAGTAGCGCGGTTTCCTGAAGCTCGCTACTGCTAATTAGCAGTAGGGTTTGTTTTTAAACCACGCTGCTGCTAAGATTCGATGTATAAGGTTTTCCCTAGTAGTTCTAGTGCATCCATTGCATGGCAATCCCTACTGACTCACATTGATATCTATTGATGGGCATCTCCATAGCCCGTTGATACGCCTAGTTGATGTGAGACTATCTCCTTCATTTTGTCTTCTCCACAACCACCATATTCTATTCCAACTACAGTGCTATGTCCATGGCTCACGCTCATGTATTGCGTGAAAATTGAAAATGTTTGAGAATATTAAAAGTGTTAAACAATTGCTTGGCTTGTCATCGGGGTTGTGCATGATTTGAATATTTTGTGTGATGAAGATGTAGCATAGCCCGACTATATGATTTTGTGGGGATAGATTTCTTTGGCCATGTTATTTTGAGAAGACATGATTGCTTTATTAGTATGCTTGAAGTATTATTGTTTTTTTGTCAATATTAAACTTTTGTTTTGAATCTTATGGATCTGAATATTCTTGCCAGAATAGAGAATATTACATGGATAAATATGTTAGATAGCATTCCACATCAAAAATTCTGTTTTTATCATTTACCTACTCGAGGATGAGAAGAATTAAGCTTGGGGATGCTTGATACATCTTCAACGTATCTATAATTTTTTATTGTTCCATGCTATTATATTATCTGTCATGGATGTTTGATATGCTATTTTATATGATTTTTGGGACTAACCTATTAACCTAGAGCCCAATGCCAGTTTTTGTTTTTTCCTTGTTTTTGAGTTTCGCGAAGAAGGAATATCAAATGGAGTCCAGTTGACATGAAAATTTACGGAGATTGTTTTTTGAAAATATAAAAAATACTGTAATGAAAAGATACCGGAGAAGAGTCCCGAGGCCACCACAAGGGTGGAGGGCGCGCCCCCTACCTTGTGGCTGCCTCATGGGTTCCCATGACTTGTTCTCGACGCCAACACCTCTTATATATCCCCAGTCCTCCAGAACAGAACCTAGATGGGAGTTCCACCACTACAAGTGTCTGTAGCCACGAAAAACCTCATGGCACCCTGTTTCGGCACCCTGCCGGAGGGGGGATCCATCATCGGTGGCCATCTTCATCATCTCGGCGCTCTCCATGACGAGGAGGGAGTAGTTTACCCTCGGGGCTGAGGGTATGTACCAGTAGCTATGTGTTTGATCTCTCTCTCTCTCTAGTGTTCTTGATTTGTCACAATCTTGATGTATCGCGTGCTTTGCTTCTATAGTGGGATCTTATGATGTTTCTCCTCCTCTATCTTCTTGTAATTGGTTGAGTTTTCCCTTTGAAGTTATCTTATTGGATTGAGTCTTTAAGGATTTGAGAACACTTGATGTATGTCTTGCATGTGCTTATCTGTGGTAATAATGGGATATTCACGTGATTTGCTTGATGTATGTTTTGGTGATCAACTTGCGGGTTCTGTGACCTTGTGAACTAATGCATAGGGTTGGCATACGTTTTCGTCTTGACTCTCTGGTAGAAACTTTGGGGCACTCTTTGAAGTTTTTGTGTTGGTTTGAATAGATGAATCTAAGATTGTGTCATGCATATTGTATAATCAGACCCACAGATACTTGTGCTGACATTGGAGTATCTAGGTGACATTAGGGTTTTGGTTGATGTGTGTCTTAAGGTGTTATTTTAGTATGAACTCTAGAGCTGTTTGTGACACTTATAGGAATAGCTCAATAGATCGATTAGAAAGAATAACTTTCAAGTGGTTTCGTACCCTACAATAATCTCTTCGTTTGTTCTCCCCTACTAGGGACTTTGGACTGACTCTTTGTTGCACATTGAGGGATAGTTATATGATCCAATTATGTTATCATTGTTGAGAGAACTTGCACTTGTGAAAGTATGAACCCTGGGCCTTGTTTCGAAGCTTTGCAATATCATTTTCGCTCACTTTTGTTAATTGCTACCTTGCTATTTTTATACTTTCAGATTACAAAAACTTATATCTACTATCCATATTGCACTTGTATCACCATCTCTTCGCCGAACTAGTGCACCTATACAATTTACAATTGTATTGAGTGTGTTGGGGACACAAGAGACTCTTTGTTATTTGGTTCCAGGGTTGTTTGAGAGAGACCATCTTCATCCTACGCCTCCAACAGATTAATAAACCTTAGGTCATCCACTTGAGGGTTGTCCTATAAAATTCTGTGCTTGGAGGACCAACACGAGTCTACAAGAAGAAGGTTGCATACTAGACATCATTGCCCTAGGTCGGTGCCCCCCTTTCCTTCCTTTGGCGATGAGGGGAAGGAAGGAGGAGGTGGCGCCCCCCTTTTCCTTTCTCGCTCCAAGGGGGAAAGGCAAGAGGAGGTGTCGCCCCTTCCTTTCCTTCCTCTAGGGTCCGTGGCCAGGGAAAGGGGCGCACCAGCCCCTAGTTGGCTGGTCTGTTCCTCCTCAGGGAGTCCTGGACTACGGTGTCCTCGGGTGTCCGGTCTATTGGACTGATGGGCTGGCAAGATACAAGACAGAAGACCAACTCTGGTGTCTAGTGAGGACTCCCTTATACGTGGATGGCAAGTTTAGGTGTCCGGATATGCTATTTACTTTCTGTTAAACCGACTTTGTACAATGCTCAGGCCCTCCAGTATCTATATAAACCAGAGGGTTAGATCGAAGGTAGGATCATAACATTACAAGGCTAGACAATCTAGGGTTAGACAATACAATCTCGTGGTAGATCAACTCTTGTAACCCCTATACTCTTCGAATATAATCAAGCAAGAGTAGGGTTTTA